>NW_027103589.1:0-4369 GCF_902728285.1 Clytia hemisphaerica | reverse complement strand
AGAAAATGAATACTAACCCTCAATGAACACTTTTGTGAAGTTTGATAAAGATTTTATCCAAAAAACTTCAGTTCTGGAACACTGAAGTCGGTTTGTCCGTTGTCGGCCGGTGGACAACAGTTATATTTGGAGGACGGTCTGAGATATATAACAACATGAAAGTTACTGATAAAAGCCTAAGCCCATAGCCGGGGGGGGGGGTACTACCCTTGTCGACCGACGGGGGTGCTCCGCTGAGCTTCGAAAAATGGACCCTACGTGGGACTCGAAATTTGCGAAAAAAGTGACCCTGAATGGGACTGAAAGGAACATACCTGTTTTAGTTTCTTTGGTCTTTGAAATTTGAATGGTATAAAATTTGAGAAAGTGCAGAAAAAATCAGCCATCAAAACAAACAAAAACAAGACGACTGAAAAGTCGAAAATTTCGCCTTGAAAATATGTATCGATAATTATAAATACTGTATATCGATAAATATGAGGTACATGCGCTAATAAAAGTGCATAAACAAAAGACTTTCAAACACACCTGTGTGAGTATTTTGAAACAAATCCAACCCCTGCATGTATTTCACTCTTAAAAACAGCCCTAAGTTGGGGCTGATCAATGAAGTAAGCCCGAAGGGCTAGACTTGGATCTCCTTAGTGCAGTGGGATTTTAAGCCTTCCCATCCCACCAAAGTTGTGCGGCCTTGAGAGACCCGCCTTTTTTTTCTACAAATAACAGATAGAAACTAAAATTTCCCACTAGCTTTCAAAAAATATACCATTCAAAAAACAAAGAAATCACTAAATCATATACGTCTCGTCAAAATACGGCGTAAAAAAATATAAGAATTCACTTTTTCTTGCCTGAGAAAGGTTCAAGATTCAGCTTATAATTCATTTTGGGACTGATTGATGTTTATATTTAATTAATTTATTTTTATTTTTTCATGTGCAAATCTACAATCATCGTTTTGTGGTTATGGGATATTGTTCACAAGAGTTCCGAGTTTCGACGCAGTGTTTCAATCAATCTCTTTCATCATTCAGCTGATTGGAAAACTTTGTTAGCATCCTTTATGATATTATACACTATCAGTAATATATGAGTAAATGTAGGCATGCTAATGCCAATATAGATTAAACGATTAATTGAATTTGTGTATATCTTTTTTATTTTGTTGTTTTTTGCAGAGAGATAAACAGTTCTCTTCTTCGTGCCTCTCCCCCGAAGAGACAAAAATATAATAGGCCGAATTCGCAAAAATTTAACAGTCTTCTCTCAAACTTGTGCAATTAGTGGACATCATTTGTCTGTTTTTCCAGCATGGCAGAAATTTGAACCGCTAAATCAAACTACTTTATTAATTACACAAATATAATTAGTCAAGTATTTAACAGTCATGAAATTTTTACAATTTGAAATTAACACAAATAAACCAGCTGCGCTGGAAGCTCCGGCTTAAGAGAAAACTTGCCAATAGTGAAGCCATGATGCGCCGTTAATTTGATTGTCCGGATAAAATTTTGGGGAGAAAAATAGCCTAATTAGAGGCCACGGCTTTTAGCTAAGCATTATTTTTTCTGTTGGAATAATTTATGGAGGAGAGTAGGATAAACCAAATAAAATGGTACAATACCTTTAAAGGAAGAAATTTTGGCGGGAATTTAATTTGGCGGATGGCCAAAAAAGTTTTTTCAGAGGGAATTTAATTTGGCGGATGGACGAAAAAACTAAATTTGGCAGGGATTTAATTTGGCGGTCGCTTAAAAATTTAACCTAAAGATGGCGTCAAAACAGCGAAAAAATAGCAAAAACACCTTAAAAGAGATCATATTTTCAAAATATTTAATTTGGCGGGAATTTAATTTGGCGGATGGCGGAAAAAAGAAATTTTGGCGGGAACTTAATTTGGCGGAGTTCAGTCAAATCCGCCAAATCCGCCAAATTTTCTTTCTGCCAAAATTTCTTCCTTTAAGGTAGTGTGTATGTAATAAATAGTGGTATATTTGGAAAAAACCTGTTTCGGGTTTGAAAAATCTTCAAAAGGAACGGTCGCCCCAGCCAATGAAATTACGACAAAGTCCAAAAAATATCATTTTCAGTTATAACACTGTGAAAATTTCTCCGATCTTGTTCAAATCAGTGTTTTTTCCAAGCACCCAAATGCCCCCGTTAGACGGTGGCATTAAACTCAATTCAAATTGAGTTCATTGATAAATTCTATAAATTCATTCGATTTTAACCGTTTTAAAGTGCTAGTTAAGACAAAAATATGCTCAGCTTTCTGAACCCCCACCAAGGCTAGCCCTGGACCCACAGGAGGCCCAAGGCGCCCCCATCCTCTGATATCGCGGCTTACGCCTTTGTTAAAAACTCAATTTGAAAGTAAAAACGGAGGCATTGCTTGGTGCTTGGAAAAATCCCTGCAAATTTACACAGGAATTGTGTCTTAGTATCCTTTACTGAATTCCCATAGTGATATGTTTGTAAAAAATCTGTGTCGGGTTTGAAAAATCAAAAGTAACAGTCGCCAGCCGCGATAAAATTACGACAAAGTCCAAAAACGATAATTTTCAGCCATAACACTGTGAAGATTTATCCAATCTTGTTCAAATTTACACAGGAATTGTGTTTTAGTATCCTTTATTGAATTCTCATAGTGATATGTTTGTAAAAATCTCTGTCGGGTTTGAAAAATCAAAAGGAACGGTCGCCAGCCGCGATGAAATTTACGACAAAGTCCAAAATCGATAATTTTCAGCCATAACACACTGAAGATTTCTCCAATCTTGTTCAAATTTTCACAGGAATTGTGTTTTAGTATCCTTTATTGAATTCTCATAGTGATATGTTTGTAAAAAATCTGTGTCGGGTTTGAAAAATCAAAAGAAACGGTCGCCAGCCGCGATGAAATTTACGACAAAGTCCAAAAACGATCATTTTCAGCCATAACACTGTGAAGATTTCTCCAATCTTGTTCAAATTTACACAGGAATTTTGTTTTAGTATCCTTTATTGAATTCTCATAGTGATATGTTTGTAAAAAATCTGTGTCGGGTTTGAAAAATCAAAAGAAACGGTCGCCAGCCGCGATGAAATTTACGACAAAGTCCAAAAACGATCATTTTCAGCCATAACACTGTGAAGATTTCTCCAATCTTGTTCAAATTTACACAGGAATTTTGTTTTAGTATCCTTTATTGAATTCTCATAGTGATATGTTTGTAAAAAATTTGTGTTGGGTTTGAAAAATCAAAAGGAACGGTCACCAGCCGCGATGAAATTTCCTCAAAGTCCAGAAATTTCCTCAAAGTCCAAAAACAGTAATTTTCAGCCATAACACTGTGAAGATTTCTCCAATCTTGTTCAAATTTACACAGGAATTGTGTTTTAGTATCCTTTATTGAATTCTCATAGTGATATGTTTGTATTAAAAAATCTGTGTCGGGTTTGAAAAATCAAAAGGAACGGTTGCCAGCCGCGATGCCATAACACTGTGAAGATTTCTCCAATCTTGTTCAAATTTACACAGGAATGTGTTTTAGTATCCTTTATTGAATTCTCATAGTGATATGTTTGTAAAAAATCTGACAATGATGAATACAAAACAGGATCATTTTCAGCCATACACATAACCCAAAGAAATAGAAGTAGAGTACTTCTATTTCTTTGCATAACCATAATAATCTATTTGTACTTCAGCGGTCAGAAGCTTGGGGAATAGCGATAGATTTGGACCCGTGTTACATTTCATCATAAATCCCAAGGTAATTAGCATTACTTATTTCAAGTTAACGTATAGACAGGGCCTTGTCTTAGCAAAGTATCCTGGGACGCCCTATATGTGACGCCCTCATTCCTCCCGTTACGCCCGAAAAAAATTCCTAACCGCCGCCGTCGCCGCAGAAACACGCTGAAAACAATACTTTCGCTAGGCGAAATTAACAAAAGTTATGATTATCAACTTTTCTGTGGTAGAAACACATTTTTTGGGTTGGTGCACATACAGAAATTACACTGGATACTAAAACTAATATTCAGGGAGTGATAAGTACAGTTAAACTACAAAAAATCCATCAAAAGAAACCAAAAACAACCATAACAGCACACATTTTTTGAAAAGTACATCAGCCATGTTGTTTGTAATTTTTGCCGACATACTCATGACGTGGTAACTAACGACAGTGATTTGACGGTCTTTTTGAGGCGCCAGATCTCAAAAAAACAATTTTTGAGCGTTCAGCACGGCCCCGAAAATGAGGGCTAAACTTATGTCGGCACATCAATGGATGACTACTATTTCTCTCCGATGGTATATTGGCCCGCTCCTTTAGAGCTTTAGCGTGGGCGGCCGCCAATACGCCATCGGAATATCAGATAA
>NW_027103588.1:137311-162002 GCF_902728285.1 Clytia hemisphaerica | reverse complement strand
CCATTCATTCCTTGAGGACATTCACATCGACCTATCGACACAATAGACGGTATTTGAATCTCGTCTGCTAGCAACAGTAAAAAGATTTGCTGCCAATTTTTTAACATTTTCATCCACATTGTAGTCAACTAAAAGAAAAGAAACAGATCTTTTATTTGTTAAACCATCCATTGGTGTCTTCAGTGCACTACACACTTTTTTATAAGAATGGTCCCTATAAGAATACCAGAGTGAAAATCGACCAAATCGAAAGAATATCTCCAGGGTGAGACTTTGAAATTGATAAGAATAAAGAGTGGAAAAATAAAAAAGAAGCATAATTTTAACAAAAGATACTTTGAAGACTCATTCATAAATCAACGATATCCAAAAAAGAGATTACATAGATAGGGGATTTCTTTAAACAATTCATTTTTCGATTCAAATGATTTTCCTCACCTGGTATTTGGTATTTCCCTCCCCCATATCGGCTGCTGTATGTACCATCAAAACTTCCGTCTGCCACTGACAATAATTTGATATTGAAGTGTTGTTCAAATTCACTCATCAGCTTATCTAGTAGCATATTCACATTGAATTGTCTTTGTCTTTGCAAAATGCCATCTTTAACAACACCAAATTGCGCTTCAACATAATTGTTAGTATGTGATCCACGAGTCAAAGCATCTTTGCGATAACAAAGAGCCCAGGCCCTTTCGATTTTTGCAAGGTCTTCAAAATAACTTTTACAAGAGTGATTGTGTTCAATCATGTCCAACTCCATAAATTCTTCAAATTTTTCATCTAATTCCTCTGTTGTTTGGGCGTACACAATTGATCTAAAATACTTCATTATGACCACTCGATCCTCTTTGCTAACTCGGTGTTCTTTTTCGAATAACCACCGCCAAACTTGCTGTAAAATGTGGAACGTGCAAAGATACAAGACTGAGTTTGGCCATGCTCTTCGAAGACAATTCCTGAGCTCGTCAGAGTTATCTGTCATTATCATTTGAGGTCCTTGCGATCCATAAAAGGAGTTTTCGGGTAAAAGACCCTTGAACATTGAAAAGGCTTCATCCAGTGTTTGTTCCTGCTCATCACTTGTTATCAAAATTCCTGTGTGAAGAATACAAGAATAACTAACTATTCAAGGTTCTGCTTTTTCAATCTTACAAGTAAATATCCTTAGACCCTCAAATAAGCTCTTACTTATTTGGTTATAACAACAAATTAGACTACAAACAAACACACAAATAAATCTGTTATACAATACCTAAAGGTAATGCTCCTGCCATTGAATGTGTACAAAGCAGAAAGAAACGTAGATTGTGTTCGTCCAAATTTGAAGTCGAGTCGATAAACATAAGCTCTGACGATTGTCTGACCTGATGAGAGAGATATGTTATATCAAACGTAAATAAATAAAACGTATAAATTGCTATGATACACCCTTGGCTCAGAATTTATTATCCAATGGAGATAAAATGTAGAAGCTTAAAGTCGAAATCTTGTGCTTATAATGGGGAGATTTCAAATTCTATTGTTTACGACTAAGAAATCCAGTGGGATGGCCAAAATTTCAGTGTAGTTTTCCAATGGTGATGAAATTTCAGGGTATTTTTCTCACCGAAAACGATTTTTTGGCTGATTTTTCCAGTGGGTCCCACCGGTTCTGTGATACAGGGTGTTATAATATAGTAAAACCCTGAAAAATGCTAAACACAACATTTGAGATTATTTCAAAATGTAAAGTGAGATTTGAGTAAGCGAGTAAGTACACTGTAATGTACAACTTTGCTTTAAAACTGCTTTGAAGACATCATACAGATACAAGAACTAACCTTTCTGTGAACTCGGTTCGTCAAAGGTGTCAAGATTGCAATGATCAAAGATGAACTTTCTTTTCTGTCATGAATTTTGTATTCGATGTGCATATCGTTGTCTTCTTCCTTGAGCAGCTGAATCTTTTCTTCTAATAATTCAAACATATCTGGATCATTCTTTCCGCCAAACTGCTCAACACAAAATTTTGCATACAGCACATTGAAGTCAAAGCGTCTTGGACAACAGCTACGGTCAGCTTTTTTATGATGAAATTCGAGGTCGGTAGCACATTTCCTACGAAATTCACCTAGAAACTCAGCATATGCTTGTGAAGGAGTCATACCAGATTCAAATAGCTTTTTGATATCATTTTGCGTTTCCTCTGAAATCGATTTAAAGCTTAAAGCATGAAGAGAATTCACGGGGTGATTGTGTTTATGCTCTATATATATGGTGCATCTAAATGGAGTTGGTTGTTCATTAGAATCACTTTTAAGTATCTTAACCGACATCTGAAAGGGACAAAAAGTATTCCTGAATCTTTTGGTTGGTTTCTTCTCCAATATTGACTTGACATCTCTTGTCTTTTCGTACCTTGTGTCGTGGTAGCATCTATAAAACACTCGCACCGAATAGATACTCTTCTCAGTGTTCTTTTTTCGTGTTTTAATTTTCAAGGTTTCACCCGTGTATTTTGAGTAGGTTTCAATAAAGTTTTTGAGCTCTGTGCTGGAAGATATATCACATTTTATCTCAATATCACTTTCATGATTTTCATCACAAGAAAATTTAACAATTTCGTACTTTGATTCGATTTCTTCAAAAATATCAGCAATCAAATCCCTCTCCATGTTTACAAGAGTACCATTATGTTTCCATGTGACTTATCACGAAAAGAATTTATTTCACGAAATCTAAAAATCTATTGCTTGAACGGCAGTTTGGTGCGAAAAACTTTCATGCGGCAAAGAAAGGTATTCGTCCGCTGGCTCAGATTTAGATTCTCAAATTTCAAAGTTTTGCAGGTCTTCGGCCGTTTGTGTAGGTCTTCGGCCGTTAGCGTAGGTCTTCGGCCGCTGAAAAACTGCGCATTAAAGTTTTAAAGGTATTCGGCCGCTAGCGTAGGTCTTCGTTCGTTGACGGAAAAAAAATCCGCGTCGCCGGTATGGTGTAGTTTGGGAATGATGCCCTTTCTGTTCTCTGATCATTTTTGCCACAAAAATCTTTTTCAAAATATTGTTAAAAGATACGCCACCCGGGAGGGATAGAGTAAAACTGTGAAGAGAATTCTTCCCTTAAATTTTGATTTCGTCGTGTTTAAGCCACCTTCCCAACATCTCAAAGGACTTTAAATGCGTTCAGCAAACAGCTAAACCGGCGTGCGACGCCGGGTACCGGCTAGTTTTTATTATTATATGATTATTTTAAGGCTCATGCCAGGTCATATTTTCAAAGTATACCTGATTAAATGAGGCAGAAAATGAAATTAGCTCATTCCAACCCGAAGATGACTTTCTCTTCAACTATATTTTTAAGGAACTTTACCTCCAAGAACAAATGTTACCAGTAAGTGTTTTTAAAAGTAGCATCTTTTTGCTAAGGCAGCCATTGAAAAATTGCTCTGTTCGTGTCGTAGCGGATGTTAAAAATGCTTGTGGCAGTATGTTGAAGGCGGGTGGTGATATGTAAACAATAGAATTTTTGATGGCCGATCGAGAGCGATCGAGAAAAAAGCTATACCTTAAAAGAACAAATTGCTTTTCGCAGATTTTTTCCTGCGTCTCCACACCGGAAAATCAGCAGAATAGAGAATAGAACAATTTTTCGATGACCGCCTAAATTGAGAATTGTGTGTTTATAATGGTCCAATTAGACAACTTTTGATTATTTACCTCAAGGTAAATCAAATAAAATGTTTTTTATTCATTTTATTCATTGAAGCTTAAATGTATAAAAGGGATGGATGTCAAATAGAATTTATTTTTGATTTGTAAGTCTTCAATGGCCAAATAAAGGATTATTTCGCATTTAAATTTATTTTTTAACGTTTTCTATTTAAACCTTTTTTTCATATTATTTCATATTCAGATACTTACAGACCAAGAACACGCATAACTAATTCAGGCTTATGTAAGCTTAATTTTCTGGTCATTCTTTACTGCAATTCTTATTTAAACTTTTAGAAGATAAAAACTATGATACTAAATTTTACAGCAGTTGGGCTGAAATTTCCCAAAACTGTGACGGAAAATCATCAGTAGGAAATCAGAAAGATAACAATTTTAGGCTTAATATGGTATACCTTCAGTATTTTCCAATGTACACCCCAACCTTAAACTGAGACCCATAATGTTTTGTTTTCTATTTCAGCAACCCTCATTCCATTGGGCCTACCACCAATTCTGGCAAGAACTATAGATAATACCAAGTTTTGAATAAACTTGAGGCACGAGTCAGTCTTAAAGCTCAAGTCACGAGTCACTTATTAATGAAAAAGTTAAACTTGCTGAGGAATTAAAAAAAAAAAATTATGAAAAAGTTATCAATATATAATCTATCCCATGTGTCAAAATATTGGAACGGGATTTACAAACTTGAGACAGCTAAAAGCCATCGTCAGAATTGAATGTCAAAATTTCTACGCTACTTGCTGGGCTAATTAGAATGGCTTTAAGCAGAATGGTTGGCTGTGTCAAAAACAAGATTTTAATTTAATTAGCTTATTTTTCCTAATAAGTAAAAAAAGAAAATTAAAATTAAAATGTGGCATTTGATTGTAATTTTGATTGTTGATTACTTTAATTGCCTATGTATTTGACTACTACTTTTTGATGAAATTTTGCCTTTTTGATGAAAAGAAAAAGTTCGTTTTTGGAGGTGACTTTTTTCAAATTTGATGTATGACACATCAAAATTTAAGTTTATATTTATACAGATCGAAATAGCGACCGATATTTCAGTGATTTAAAATAAATGACTTTACTGTTCGGTTAATGGTGATCCAGTTACCTTAAATCTGTCTGATTTCTATCCAGAATTCCCTCTATTCTTGCATTTGAACAAATTAATTTAAACAATTTGAATTATTCTTGAAAATAATGTAGTAACCTTAGATTTTAAATATATTTTTCAAAAATTAGCATTTTGATTCTCTTACTTTGTCTTTCATTCTTTCCGAAGAATATAATATAATTTTGACCATTTTGGGGCAAATCTAGGCAAAATTCAGGAAAGAATGAATAAGCTTTCCTTTAGTAATATTTTAGCAGATTGGTGTGAAAATAAGACGATTATAAGGCCAATAGAAGCGGCGAATTTTCAAATTTTTTTGCCACTCAGGGCGAACCATGGTCGCCCTTCGGGTGACACTTCAACCACGAGTGATTTATTAAAATAACCGACCAGAAGAAAAAAGCTTATTTCGACCACTGGGTAATTAGTTTATTTCAGCAAACATTATTTAAATTCAAATTTGTTTATTATTTGTGATTGAAGACTAGAAATCAAATATAGAAAAAGTGGATTTTTATTTTTTATTCTTGATTTTAGTCTTAAATATTTTCTTTCCAATAAAGAAATCAATTTTCTCTCATCAGCCCCTCGGCCATTAAGGATGCAGTCAACAGAACAACCAGCTCGACAATTGGCTATGGAGAGACTTCCTACTATTCGATAAGCTCCTGTATTCGATCAAATTTGAATTCTCCTTGAAAATCGAATTGGAGAGCGTGTATTTAAATTTTTTATTGTTTGTTATTTATTAAGACTTGAAATTAAATTTGTATTAGATATGATATTAGTATTAGATTTTATGTCATTCTTATTAGCTCAACCATTGCCTATCAATGCAACAAGTAAGTACTTTATTTTGAAAATTATTGACTTTTTTAATAAATGCTCTTGCAAACTTATAAACAAGTGTGAGTGAGTACTTCAATCTTTAGATTTTGTTGTGTTTCTAGAGATGTAAATTTTTTATTCTAGTGTTTCTTTTTATTTAATATGTACGTGCAGATCAACATGAAACATCCAGAATTGACACTAGTGACTCTATAACAACCCCTAGTACAGGTATGTAGAAGTGATATTCAATTATCATTGCTGCTTTTGTTGTAGAGTGTAATTGGTCGCCCCATGCTAAGTGAGAAAGACTTGATTAAATCTTGGTGCTTTTTCCATAAAAACAAAAAAGTTAAAGTTTGAACACCTGATAAGAATTAAAGTTTGGGAAATTGGGAAATTATTTCCTGTATAAATTCTTGCATTAGCTGTTTTATATCCCTTATAGTCTTGAGCTTCTTTGAAAACCAAAATTAATTTTCAGATGGAAAAGGTTAAATGCAAGAGATTGGTTTGAGTCAATTTATTTGACTTGCACTTTTGACAATTTAGTCCCATTGGCACTTTTGCCTCCTTTTGGAAGAAACATTTGAAAAAGAGGCATTTGTATCAAAATTCTTAGAAATGTTATCAACCAAATCTTTATAAACTCAAAAAAAATTATTTGTGTCTGATGAGTGAGAGACCTTGCTGTTTGTTTTGAAATGGAGTCAGGCAGCAGAGCAAAGATAAATAAGCGAAAGCAAAACAGAAAAATGTAGAAATAAATTGAATTCACATCTTGCCTGGAAGGATTTAAACTTTTTTACTTTTTTACTCAATTTTTGATGAAACACATAGAAAATTGGTGGCTAAAATGGAAAAAATACCCGCAAAACAAGTGGCCACATAGTCTGCTATTTCATTTTTTAATAATACCGATAGCTAATTCAACATACTTGTTTTCTTATAGATGACAGTCAGTTCCTTCAGAATTTGGACCAATGCATGTCAACTGTCTCTCAAGTAAGACAACAATATGTGCAATCAACAATAAATACCAAGGAAGAGATCGCTAAGCGATTGAAAAAAGAACCAGAAGCCTCTACAACAAAGTACATCTTTTACCTACTTCCAACAGGCTCCGAACTTCCCAGACGATTAAGTAAAGATGGTCAAGGGAATTTTCCAGTGTCCTTTATGCAGCATAAAGATCAAGGTTATGGTAAGATTAAGTTTCGATATTATTTTTTATGATGGCTTACACTAAAGCACTCTAAAACACGCTGAATGGACAGATCTCTAAAATAAATTTTTAAAAATCAAATTTTTTTCACTGATATACACTAAAAATTAAGTCTATCTAAAATTTCTATCATTAAAGTATTATGAAAATTGTTTTTAAGAAATATGATATTAAATGAGTTAGTACAGGATGATCTTCAAATAAGGTTTAAGAATCATTTATTATGCCATTTTCAGGCTTTCCTTCTATCTGTTAGGATGAGCGTAGACAAAAGTACAAACACACATCTATGTCATTAAAAATGAAAGGGCAACAATTTGCAAAACATATACAGGATTTATTTCCAAGACTGGAAGGTGTGTATCCAAAGTTCTACAAGCTGGATAACAACCGAAGAATACTAAAGGATAAACCAGAGGCAATCGAATCAGCAGAATGTATAAAAAATCTTGACTACAAAGGAATACTACTTGTTGTTACTCCAGGTTAGTTATGTGGAGCTAATTATACAATTATCTCAATGTATGAATGAAACAGTTGATTTGTATTTAACTCGCAAAATTTTCATCCACAAAACACTCAAACTATAAGAAGCTTGATTAGCAAAAACTTCTTCCCTTATAAAAAAGATATAAAATATAAGGAAGTATCTTGCAATACTGTTTTTGATTTTCCAGCCTTGTTACCGATTAGCACAAGTTCAAGTACCTTGACAAGCAAAACCATTACTGACAGATCTAGCAACTCTGGAACACTCGGTAAGTCTATGTTAACAATTATTGCAATTTCTGCTCTTTATTTTGTACCTCCCTTACCAGTGGTGCCATTATAAAAAATATGGATGTATTTTGTTTTATTTTTCAGCTTTTCCACTGGTTAGCTCAAGTGCCTTGACAAGCAGAACCATTACTGACAGATCTAGCAACTCTGGAACACTCGGTAAGTCTATGTTAACAATTATTGCAATTTCTGCTCTTTATTTTGTACCTCCCTTACCAGTGGTGCCAATATAAAAATAGGATGTATTTTGTTTTATTTTTCAGCTTTTCCACTGGTTAGCTCAAG
This sequence comes from Clytia hemisphaerica, assembly GCF_902728285.1. Taxonomy (NCBI): domain Eukaryota; kingdom Metazoa; phylum Cnidaria; class Hydrozoa; order Leptothecata; family Clytiidae; genus Clytia; species Clytia hemisphaerica. The sequence goes on along the minus strand of NW_027103588.1, from coordinate 154,066 downwards.
TACCTTGACAAGCAGAACCATTACTGACAGATCTAGCAACTCTGGAACACTTGGTAAGTCTATGTTAACAATTATTGCAATTTCTGCTTTTTATTTTGTACCTCCCTTACTAGTGGTGCCATTATAAAGAACATGGATGTATTTTGTTTTATTTTTCAGCTTTTCCACTGGTTAGCTCAAGTACCTTGACATGCAGAACCATTACTGACAGATCTAGCAACTCTGGAACACTCGGTTAGTCTATGTTAACAATTATTGCTATTTCTGCTCTTTATTTTGTACCTCCCTTACCAGTGGTGCCATTATAAAAATATGTATGTATTTTGTTTTATTCTTCAGCTTTTCCTCTGTGGGCAAAATCGTTTTCAAAATTCTAGGGGGGGGGGGGGAATCAAAAGGGGGAGGAAAAAATAGCTTCAAAAAGTCAAGAGAAAAAATTCGGAGTGAAAAAAAATTTCTGTTTCTGTTCCTGTTCCTGATGCTCTAATTTTGTACTCAATGTGAGTTGTGAGAGAAGTTTAACACCATAGGTAGTGTTACAAGACCTTGTTAAGAGCTTTAGTTAGCTTTTATGTTAGCTTTATATTCGAGGTGGTGACAATTTACATTTTTTCTTTGTATATAGGGACGAGATAACATGAATAGAAGCAGTATTATGTTATGAGCAAAAAAGGAGGGGAAATTTTTTTAAAAACCTTAGGGAGGGGAACTAAAAGGGGGGCAGAGGGATCTTTTTCAATTTTCAAGGGTGGGGTTAACCAACCTACTAGGACACTATGTAATGACGTTTGAACCTGGTTTTGAATTTTGAATTCAGTGCCTTATGAAAAATATATGTAACTAGCCGATACCTGGCGTCGCACGCCGGTTTAGCTGTTTGCTGAACGCATTTAAAGTCCTTTAAGATTTTGGGAAGGTGGCTTAAACACGATGAAATCAGAATTCTCTTCAAAGTTTGACTCTTTCTCTCCCGGGTGACATATCTTTTAACCATATTTTGAAAGACATTTTTGTGGCGAAAATGATCAGAAAACAGAAAGGGCGTCATTCCCAAATCACACCATATCAGCGACCAGCGACGTCCGAGACAGCTCTGCAATTAGATTTTTTTTCTCGCTTCGCTAGCGTTATATTTGCCGTAGTTCTTGATGTTTAGGAAAATTTGGATGTCAAGATAAGCGGAGTGAAATAATAGACATGACACGCGATTCGTCGAAAAAAGGCAGCCTGGGGGGGGGGGGGTACTTAGGCAAGAGAAGGGTATGGGTATGTGCCGGCCTTAAGGGTGCCTTTTTTGAAACATGGCAGTTTGAAAAATCGGAAAATCAAACTTCAGTCCCACTAAGAATTGGAAAAATAGGAAAATTTCAACTTTTTGCCCCCAGAAAGATATAAATTTGGTCAAATTTGTTCCAAAAAGTGAATTAAAATTCACACAATTTCCCTTGTTTCTTCTCCTCTTTATTCTGCTAAGGGTCCGAGGGGCAGGGCCGAAAGTCAGCTCGCAACCATAGTCCCCCCGGAAGGCAGCTAGGACACGCAGACAAAAAAGCGTGATAGATAGCGCAATTTTATGTTGCTTTTTATAAAATAACTTTGTCATAACTTCAATAATTTTTCAAATTCAACAATGACTTAGATTTACAGCAAAATAATTATCGACATACATGTTTAAAGCTCCATTTTTACGAAGAAAGAATTCTAGTTTTTAACCGCCTTTTGAATGTATTTTTAATGTTGCTGTTGTTCTAATGTTCTTTTCTTTAACAGATTCTGTTTAAAAGATTTCTTTTGTTTTGAAAAGAATTCGAATGTCTCAAATCAAATAAGGTCGTTTATTACATTCGAAAACATAAAACAAAAGAAAAGAAAGAAAAAAAAGATAGAGTCTAATCCATCAATCAAAACAAAGTCTTTATAAAACGGCGCGAATCTGATTTAACACATTTGTGGAGCAAGAACTAAAAGTTATCTTTTGGAAGAACAAAAACATTGCGTGCGAAAACGAAAGTATAACAGACAGACAAACAAAGAAACAAAACGACATACAGACTACGGCTATTAATATATAGATATGTGTTTCCAATTATCAAGGTCCTTCTTTACTGTCAAAATTTAATTTATCTAGACTAGATCAGTAATCGTTTTTCTTAAAATAATTAACGACACTCGACTAGATCTGTTTAAAATTGTCCAATTTCCTAAACTATCTGCTCTGCTAATACACATCTCTTGTTTTTATTGCATGGTATCAAATATTAACGTGGATTCGTATTTTTATTTTAGAGTCAATTCCTGTATTCGATCTCAGTGATGATGAACCCACTGACATCACTGGTAAGTCTGAAACTGCATTATGGATTATTGGAACTATCTTAGGAGGATTTAGCAGTTTATTTAAAAACACCTATCACGGCAAATGAGCTAAAGAAATCTCCACACTGGAGCTGTCGTCACAGGCAAAACCTATTAATTTATCCATTCTAAAAATCTGTTGCTAGGCCATTCATCTTGATAACTTTCCGGAGTTATTGCACTCCCATTGAAAAAATAAACTATAAATAAAAACGTTTTCTTTTTTAAGAAATAACAACATTTTTCTTTCAGCTCCATCACAGATGATAAGCCCTTTTGAAACGCAGCAAATCTTAGTGAACCGAAACAACCTTCTTTGTGATATTTTCCCGTATTACGCTAGTGATGATATAATTAATTTGACAACTTATGTCAAATTTGTTGGGGAACCTGCTGAAGATATGACTGGTGTTACGAAAGATTTGTTTTCTTCTGTTTGGAAAAAAGGTTTAACATATGCCTCGAAATCTTTTGTCCCTATCAGAAATCAAGGCCATAGGAACGAATATTGGAACATGGCCATAAAAAGGTAAACCTTTTACCTTTCTGGATAAATTTGGCACAGCTGTATTTCATTTGCACGTCAAAGATGCCTTCTGATGAAATGATTTTGGAAAGATTTTTAAGCTGTCTTTCCTCTTATGAGGAAAATCTTCTGAAAGAGGCTATGACCAAAGACATTTTCCATGGTGAATTCAAGGACAGGCTATTAAACGTGTTGGGTTGTTTCGGTGTTGAATTACCACAGCCAAGTGATTATGCCGACTTTCTAAAGGATCTGGCTAAAATTGAAATCATCTTCAAACCTCATTACGTGTTATCAAACATGTCACAAAGATTTCTGATATGCAGCGAAAGTGATTTCCGAAGAGCAATCCATAGATTGCAACCAGGTGGTGAGAAGTTGACCGCTCTTATCACTGCGCCAGAGTCTGGTGACCCTCATGAGGATCGAGTCTATGAATTTTTTGAGGTGCTTTGTCTGCAGCCTAAATAAAGATCGAGCTGCAAGATTTTGCAGATTTGTAACGGGAATAGAGGTCATCGCTGACGAAACGATAATGATAAGCTTTAATGGTCTCACATACCTTGAATTGATGGCACCAACTACCAATCCATGTGCAAATACTATCCATATATCGAAATACTTCCTTGAGTATCACAGTTTTAAGAAGATTCTCCTAAATATTATTGAAAACCCAGAATTTTTTAACAAATTCACATTATATTGATTATGATATTATTGAAATTTTAAACGGCTTGCCTTTCTTTTTTTATTTTGTGAATCAGCGAAGTTGGTTTGTTTTAATGGAAAAACTAACTCAAACAAAGGGTCCCTTGCCAACTTGCATTGATAAAATAAGCATTCGATTTTGTTGCCATTTCGAATTGGATAAAAATACATGTTTTTAGTTTTAGTAAGGGTAACGTTTATAAGCATACTGAAACCTGAATTTTGCTTTAAAAAATAAACATACCAGAAGCATATTTGTTAGCTTCTGTCGTAACCTGATCTAACCAAGATTTGTGTTAAATTTGTAGAATTGTTATGGAATCTTACAATGTAGTTAGAAAATAGAATCCTTGATGGCTCCATTTGGTCAAGATTTCTATCAAAGTTTTTTTGTTTACACAAATCTTTTTGGAATCTTTATGGAAAAAAGCATATCACAAGCATATTTCGAGTCTGATTTCACATAGCGTCAGCCCCCTGCCAAATGGGGGGGGGGGTTACACCCTAAATTTTTCCAAAAAAAGGAGGGGGCTGGAAGTACACCACTTTTTTGGGGGCCTATGTACTTGGGGGGAGCTTAAATTTCATCACTAAACGTGGGGGCTAAATACTTCAGCGTAATAGTTTGCTTCAATTACTCAAATTGAAGCTCGTGAATCTGAAAAATTTTCGCCTGCGTCGCAATATCTATAGAAAGTGTGCAAAATACTTTATCTTAAACTTAGAACTGCACACAATTTACATTGGAAAAAACCTTTTTTACTGGATCAACTTTTTGAAAGTGTCCAGGGTCAAAAGTCCTGGGGCCTAACGAAAAATCCAGAAATCTTTGGGGGGACTTAAAACTCAGGGGGGGGGGCGAAATCTTTCTGGGACCTAAACGCAGGCTGATGCTATGTTTCAGATTTTGCCTAAGCATAACCGAGCTTGCTTCCCCCAAAAGAATATATTTATAAAAAACATGTACACGGCAACAACATTTTTTACTTGTTAATATTTTTGACATATTTTATTTGGCTCATTTAGGTATTTAATTAAAAAAAAAAGATTTTTACTTGTTAATATTTCTTGACAGATTTTATTTGGCTCACTTAGGTATTTTAAAAAACGTTTTTACTTGTTAATATTTTATGACAGATTTTATTTGGCTCATTTAGGTATTTTAAAAAAGCTTTTTACTTGTTAATATTTTTGACAGATTTTATTTGGCTCACTTAGGTATTTTAAAAAAGATTTTTACTTGTTAATATTTTTGGCAGATTTTATTTGGCTCACTTAGGTATTCTAAAAAGATTTTTACTTGTTAATATTTTTGGCAGATTTTATTTGGCTCATTTAGGTATTTTAAAAAAGATTTTTACTTGTTAATATTTTTTGGCTCATTTAGGTATTTTAAAAAGGATGAAAAAAGGCAATTTTAACTTGTTGAGCGGTGTGTCCACGGAAAACCAGACGCTTGCAAGTCTAGCTCTTCTCGAGCTAGACTTGATTGATCACTTGATCAAATTTTTTGATTTGATGCACAACGATGCATAACTATTAACCCTCGAATGTGACATTGGATCATTTATTTTTTCTGATTTTTGTGCATAAAAATAGGTAAAAGATGGCCTTAGCATTCCGGATCACGAAAAAAAATTGTTCAGGCCATTGAGTTTAAAGCCCCGAAGGGGCTAGAGGAGAAACTTCTTGATGGGAAATGAAGCTACTTATTTCCCATCCAGACCCGCGCCTGGCAAAAAATCCCACAATTCCGTACGATTTAACTTTCAAGGTTTCACTATTTCTTGCCTATGCAAGATTAAAGATTCACTTCTGGCCCCTTCGGGGCTTTAAATTCAATGGTTCAGGCTAGTGCATTTTAACCGATCGCATTTCATGTTTTCCGTTCTTCGTCGTGATTTATTCCCGATACTTGATAACCTTGCTATTTTACCTAGTGGCATCTCGAAAGCAAGCTCTGCGGAGCATTCTTAGCGACAGCTACTGTACTTGCTAGTAATAAATTTAAGAAAAATCAAAAGGAGGCATTTAACAGTAACGTTGTGTTTATCAAAATTGTAGATCCCTGTCTTCGAAGACAGAAAATGGGTCACCCTATCGCATTATTTTAGAGCAAATGTAAAAACAGCATACGAAAAATAGAAATTTGTTTATACAGTATATTTCACCCGACCATAGTACAGTGGTAGAGCAACTGGCTACGGTTCGCAAGGTTGTGGGTTCAACCCCCAGCCGGGTCATACCAAAGATTTCCAAAATGGTACTTGATGCCTCTCTGCTTGATGCTCAGCAACTAAGAGAAGGATCAAGGGTAAGTGGAGAAATCTAGGGAGAAAGAGTGGCGCCCTCCCCTACCTCCCTAGGACCCTTCAGGTCGCCTCCGACTGCGGTCGCAGACTTACTTACTTATATTTCACCCTTAGTTCCGGGAATTTTCTAAGAATACTTCACCCAGAGACAAGAAACACTTTCAGGCCAAACTCGCACTTATTGCTGCCACATGTGTAGAGATGAAAACATCCGTAAATCTACCATATTGGTAGTTACGGTAAATACTTTCCAGACAGTCTAAAACGAACGACAAATAACTATTATAAAAAGCGACAAACCCTCCCTAATTATCAAAGAACAACATATTTCAATCCTTAACTATATAACGTTTCCAGACAATTTAACGCTAATTTAACCCTAACTCTAACTTACAAAGAACGAAGGAACATATCTTGCGCAATAAGGGCCGGCGTAAAAAGGGCCGGCGTAAAAAGGGCCGATAAGGTTATTCAATTATTTCAATTCGGGAGGGGTTTATTGACTTCCAGGCTATATTCTGAGCCCTATTAGACCATTATTGGACTTTTAGTTCCTCAGATCCTAAGGCCCGCAAAATATATATCTGTTCTGCCAAAAATCTGATGCACAATCATAACAACGGGTTCAAAATATCATGGATTTATCATGGAACTCTGGGCACACAAAGAGCTGGTTTTTCATCGATTTCTCATGTACAAGCCTTGTCCGCAGTAATGACATTATTGTTCACCCTCCTCCCTTCACTAATTATTTTTTCGTAAATTTGTTATTGGATTTTTCATCAAAACACAGTTATACGATTCTCAAATGAGACCTAAAGTTCTCTCAAGAGAGTCAAATGCATCAAATTAATTGCTAATGATATGTCGTTATGACGTTTCAAACTATGATGACTATGATAAAAATATGACAAACATGCTATGTACAGGGTGTCCCTAACTCAAGTATCGAGTTTGAACATGCGATTGAGTAGAAAAGTTTGTGTGTGTTATCGCTAAAATATAGAACGTTCTCCATCACACAGGCTTATTACAAAAGGTATAAATTAATCGTAGTGACAAAGAAAAAAGAGGGAGAGCTTAAAATACAATTTTGTGAACACGCACATAAAACTTTCTACTCATAGTTGTGTTTCGACTCGAGGCTTTAATTAGGGACATCCTGTATAAGAAATTTCAAAGTTGACACCAAAATATTTCAAACTTCCACCTCGCCGAAACCACCGTGCCACCGCGTGCCTCCAAAAGATTTTCATATCCCTATGAAGCCAAGATACTCCAGTCTAACATATGTCAATCCCGGTTAGTGTAAAATGCAGGTCACAGGTCGCAGGTCACAGGTTACAGGTCACAGGTCAACAAAGTGCAGACCGGAAAAAGATAATAAGATCATAACATATACATAACATAACATCAATACATAACGCATTAAATTACAAAAAAGTAATACATGTTATTTAGATATTATAAAATGACAATTGAATAGAATAACAACCTAGTGACACTTATACTTACAGAAATAATGACAAAATCATAAAATATGATGCCTAACAAGACAAAAGCACGAAAAATATTTATTATACAAAATGTGATGTGGATGGTGTGAATTGATAAAAAATGACACCAAACAGAAGCTTGCAAGGTCCCTAAGAGAGTGGTTTTAGAAGGATGAAACTAATTAATCATTCAATTGTTATTTTAATGACTTAATGACAATTTTTGACAAAAATATTGACAGAATCACAAAATATCATGTCTTACAAGAGAAAAACACCAAAAATATTTAGCATACCGAATGTGATGATAACAATATGGCTGGATATAAAATTACAACCAATCAAATCAGAAGCTCGTGAGTTCTCTGAGAAGGTAGTTTTAGAGCGATGTGTTTTATTATATGTATGTAACCATCATATAACATTACAAACATTACAATATGTAATATACCTGTTATACGTATAATATGGTTTCAAATATTTTCTGGTCTGCGTTATACACGGCGCAAACTGCGAAAGATCGATAAAAGCACATGGTTAAATTTTGATGTTTGAAATGGTTTTATATGGATGAAATTGCTTGATAATTATGTTTTTGATAATTCTTTGTGTTTTCCAAACATTTTCCTCTGCAATGACATTGATTAAAGTCAACCTGTCATCACTGACCTGTGACCTGTGACCTGTGACCTGCGTTTTACACTAACCGTGTCAATCCTAGCTCGTCCCAGAAAAAAATTGGAAAGATGTTGCCAACTTTATTTTTAGCTTCATTCTAGGCTTTTTACTCAAATTTGTTTTTTTGATGATGTTTTTGTCACATTTGATTTCATAAATGTATTCGTAGAGCGTTCTTGCTTTCATTTCAAAATTTCACCCGGTAAATATACAAAAACAAGAAGTTACAGGACTTTTTAGAAACGGGATTATTAATCATTTTTCAAAATCAGAGACCTTCGAGCCGTCATGACAGTAGCAACTTGGTGTACCTAGAAGTCTATAAGCCCAGGCTCGACGAATCTTTAGCTACGCGCAATCATTGTTATTACTTTAGTGCGCATGCGTTGTATTCAAAATTTTGAATGCAAATCGAGTTAGGTAAACCAAGCGGTGAATAAATAAACATCAAAATCAATAAAAAAGTTCACTGCTTGGATATCCAGGCTACCATGACAGTTGTCCTTTGCGGACAAAGCTAGATCCTCGATTGTTTTCTTAAACAATGGAAAAACAATGCTTCGCTCTCCACCGTTTTATTTGATGTTTATCCAGAGTTCCATAATTTCGGCTCGGACATTGCCGTCACCTCGCAAACCTTGGACCCGACCTTGGATCCCCCGAGAATTGTATCTTTAAACATAGGGTTTTTCCAACAAAATCTCCAAACTTTAGCTTAATATGATTGAACGACGCTATTATTTTCAATAAAAAAATTAATGTGACTTTCACGTTTTCATTCAAAATGGATTGAAATTCTCATAATTCGTATATTCCCATAAGCGTGACTCCACTAATATCTTTTTCTCCCAAAATAACAGAGCGCATGTTTGCTCGTCAATGAAAAATTTGAAATGAATCTCCATTTATTTTCCTACCTTCATATATATAGGGAGTATATCTATAGAGGTCTGCGATGCAGATTACCAAAGAAGAGCCTTAACTTTAAAGTTTTGATCAACTAGATCAACAACAATCAAAATAATATCTTAGCAATTTAACATTTAATTTGCTCTCGCCCAAGTCCTCTTTAAAACCAGACCATTCTTAATTATATTAAAATTTTCTAGAAGAGAAACCTATTGGCAATGACATGCTGAAATATTTAAATCGCTGCTCTAAATTTGAGTGAGTGAGTGAGAAAAAATTAGGCCGTAAAACTTTGACCATTTCAATTTTAAATTAAGTAGATTTTAGTAATTTGAGTGTATTTTGAATAGACAATCATTATCCAACATTTTCAAAGATCCTACGTTGAAAGTATTTATGGAAATCAAGCTTAAACACTTTAGGGTTACTCTTTTAAGCGCTTTTACGCTTATAAGCGCTCGTCAAATCTCCATTTGTCTTCCTACGTTCATGCTCCCAGTAACCCGTCTGACGGGTGCTTCGGGGACCCAAACTTTGACGGGCTATATCTCCGGACCTAAGACGCTTCCGGAACTCTCGTAGCTACCATCACTCACGAAGCGTACTTTTATAAGAATCGGGCCTTAGGTGACATATGGTGTCATTTTTGAAAAAAAATTATTTCGTCCATTTTTTTCATCCCAAGATTTTCAACATTTTGATGAAGGTTCTGATTACGGAATTTTGCAAGACCGTGTCTAGAATTTTGCAATGGGAGAGCTGGGTTACCAGAACTCGTTTTCGGGAATTGGCACGTCCAAAAGAAATATTTTTAGCTTTACGTGCAACATAGTCATTATTGCTCTGGATGGCCTTTGTCTCTTTTCATTCTTAAAATATGGAGCTTACGTACCAAAATCGATTCATTTTGCAAATATTTTAATCATGTGATTAGAAAATAGAGCAATCCCAAGAAGCGAATTTGGTAACGTGATAAAAAACAGGGGAGTCTATGTACAAAAAAGCGGCATGTATCATGGGGTGGGTGGGTATTTTAAAAAGATTTTGCTGTTTAGTACTTGTGTACTGTACATGGGGGTGTCAGGGTCAAATTCCAGATTTGCTGTTTAGTATATGTGTACTATACAGGGGGTGTCAGGGTCAAATTGCAGCATATTATCTGCTTAGTATTTGTGTTAAATAGCCAAAATTATATCAAATTTTGATTCATTTTAGATTTTTGTTGAAAAATTTCTAAAATTCTCACATTTTTTGTCAATTTTCGAGAAAATATTTTTAATTTTTTTTTTTTGGGAAGATTTTTTAGCTTAACATTTTTATTTTAGGAGGGGGTGTAAGGGTATATTTGTTAGTTTTCTGGACAGTGTATTGTATAATATAGGGGGTGTTAGGGTGTCTTTGGGAGTTTACTGAATATTATATTGTATTATATACAGGGGGTGTTGGGTGTATTTGGGAGTTTGTTGGATAGTATTTTGTAATGTATGGGGGGTGGGCTGTCGGGTGTATTTGAGAGTTTGCTGGATAATAAATTGTAAAATATAGGGGGTGTTGGGGTGTATTTGGGAGTTTGCTGGATAGTATTTGGTACATTTTGTACTATAAGGGTGGGCGGGTGTCTAAATTCGAAAATAGCTATGAAGTACTGATACATGCCGTTGTTTTGTAAATGGACCCCCCTGTCAAAAAGTATGTGAATCGCAACTTGTTGTTTGTTTGCAACAAAAGAAAATTTAACAAAAAGCTAAAACAATGCATTGCCAGACGGGTGTTTTTTATAATGACTATAATGAAAGGGTAGTTGAACCCTACTGGGGATGCGGTACATCATAGTCATTATGAAAAAATAAACCTCAACAAAGTTTTTTTTAATCTAATTTTTGGGAATCTTTGCTTTTAAACGGGAGGTAAAACCTCTAATTAACGGACACTCTAAAAGGCGGACACCTCTGATTAGCTGACAATTTAATTTTCCCGGCCGCTCCCTAGTCTAATCCTCTAAAAAAAGTTTCTAAAAGGCGGACACTCAATTAGCGAACCCTCTGATTAGCGGACAATTTTTTTCGCACGAAATGACCAAAACCCCTATTTTAGCTCTCCAATTAGCGGACATTGAATATTAAACGGGTCACAGACGTCCAAAATCGAAACAATTTTTTTTAGATATTTTTATTTCCAGCACTTATTAGTCTTATTATTCGAATTATTTCTACAAATTTCCAGTTTTCCCTTGACCCATTCAACGAATTGTATTTTCAATTTTGGTGTTATATTTCTAGATTTTCTTTTATTTGTTAAAAACTAAATTGTTGCGTTTTAATAACCTTTTTCTTGTTCTTCTATGGCCTAGTGTCTGCAGATAAGTACTTTAGACCCCAATTTTGTATTTTCGACACCCTGGGATTGCCTAATTTCAAAATTGGAGCTCCGAGATCAAAAGTTTGGACGGACGCTTCTAATTAGCGGACACTAACCCCTTTCCCCGATGGTGTCCGCTAATTAGAGGTTCCACTGTAAAAAGAAATCAGTGGTTTTTCTGTTAGCATTTTCTTTTGTTAACTTACCATCGAAACTGTACGGAATACAAATAATATATAAATGTTGGAGGTATCGTTAAAAAAGTTTAATTCATGTCCATATCCATTTTCAAATAGCAATCAAAGATTGACGGGTAAAAGTCATCCTTCTATCCATACGATAACATTTTTTCCAAAGGGAATCTAAATTACTGTAATAAGTGAAGTTAACTTTTTTGGGAAGACACTTGATAATACCAGCGACAATAATACTAGCTGAAAATCGATCAGATGAAAAAGACGGCGAATCTAACCCCTTAAGAACCCTCCATGGAAGATGAAAACAGTTGGCATAAGTTGGTTGCTGGGCTATAGTTAGAGGTTTACTAGAATCTGCCCTACATGCCAAAGAGAGACTTAAAAATACTGGAGAGTATGCGATAGCAGTCTTCCTCTCAAGGCTATATTTTCTTTTGAAATATTATTATTCAAGATTCCTGATTTATGCATGTGGGTCACAGCTTCGCCGATGCCTTTTAAGATTGAACGTAATGATGGAATTTCTTTTTCTGAAATTTCATCGAAAAAATCTTTGAGAGTGAAGCTTGGTTCTTTTGACTGGACGATAAAACAACGACTTTCCCATAATAACAACTGTTGGTTTGTAACAGTTTCGATATTCTTGCTTCCACAGACATCGTAGTAAGATTTTTCTCCTCTGAAAAATTGGAGTCTGGGTTGACTTCCTTCAAGATGACAACTTCTCCATTGCTTAAGGAGTACTTGAACATATTTCTGAACACTCCTTTGCGGTAAATACGTGTAGGGATGCAAAAGTCATCAATGTTTACAAACTTAACTAGAGTATCGAGAATTACAGAATCAACACATCCAAAAAAATCAGAGTAAACAGCAGAGTCTACAATAAACATTGAGCGCTTAGAGACATAGGGTTTTATTTTTAGTCGGATCAGTTCTTTACTTCGATACCCAAGAAGATTATTCTGATGTATCAGTTTTTTCTGTTTTTCTTTTTCCGCAATAACTTGGCGTTCTTTTAATTCCACGGAATCTCTCAACATCGCAACATTTCTTTCAACATCGTATCTCTCTTACCTGAAGATAAAAAAATGTAGCATGTTAAAGTCTGTGTCAAAAAGGTATGCAGTCTTTTTAGCTAGAATGTATGAACCAGGCTCAAGGGAATTCATCTAACTACGCAGACCTTGTTCTCACATGAAAGCCATTAGGACTGCACAATTTTTTGAAACAGACTTTAGGTACATACCGTTGAACTTTCTGTTATGAATAAGGTAGCCCTGATGACATAACTCAGAAAATTGACAAAAAATATATCAGTATTTTCAAAATTTTTAATAGTGAATCAACGCATATTGTGTAAGTACATACATTAACTTTTTCTTTTTACCATCTTTGATACAGCTTAACATAGAAAGGAATCATGACAGTATTATTCATTTGTTTTAATTATTGAGGGACCCATTGTAAAAGCGTATCTACACTTAGTATAGATATATGAGGTACTTACAAGGTGAATTTCATGATATTTTCCGTGGAAATCTCTATGTTTGATCCAATAAACCAGGTATAGTAGTCCAATTTTTGGAAAAATCAAAATTCGGTAATTGGTTCAATCCGTGAAGAAAGGTCTTTCTAAAATTTAAAGGAAAAGTTTCTAATTAAAGTGATAATATTTACTCGTATACTTTGACAAGCTTCAGTAAAAACAAGGTAAAACTTAATCCGAAAATTGATTTTGCCATTGATCAATGTGGAGTCAGATCACAAACAACAAAATTTCGCTTCACAACAAAAGCATCCTCTGAGTTATTTTTTCAAAAAATGAAAATTTTGGTGGTAAAATCAATTTTTGGATTAAGCTTTATCTTGTATTTACTCATATGATTACCCAGTTTTTCAGATTTAGAGAGGTTTTATTGGTCAAAATACTGGGAGGTTAGAAAAGCCAACAGCTACAGTAAAGAATTCCTTTTGTTAACACAATCAAAAGATTGGAGGTAAAAAATTTATACTGAAAAGAAAGTGACTGAAACTTGTCACCTTCAAAATTATAATATAATAACCAAAAATACCACAAGCTTTTTTCTAATACGATTTTGTACTCAGAAAATTGGTCGTTGGAAAAGTTATCTGGTCTGCCGAAATTGAGGCCGAGTTATTTTTTCCAAGTTTTTTCTTAAGTTATGAAAAACAGAGCTGCTGCATCCTTTTTCGTAATTTTTGGCTTGATTATATAACCTCATCAACAATTTGGTACTCGGTTGCTTTATTTTTGAAAATATTTCCTTTTTATAATTAATCTCATTTTTTAGCCCTTGTTTAAGATATAATATAGAAATAGTTTGAGTTTGAGGAGGAACTGTGGTTAGGAAATAGGAGTGAATTTAAATAGCTAATCTAAAAGTTATTTAAAATAATCTAGTTAACAACTAACAGGAAACAACTCGATTAATTAAAAGAAGTATTGAAAGATAATTTTTCCTTTTTGGGTATTATTCCTTCTGATTTTATGAAAATGTTTCCTAGTATTAGATTTTTTAATTTACCTTTTTATTCTGTTGGAAATTTTGAAAATATGCACTATCCAAAGGGCTTATAAATGCATTTGATGCCAGTTGACGCCTAGTTCCCTTAAAGTTAGAACCTGTTACTGCTTGATACTGCTCATTTGAGGGCTAAGTATGTTTGTTATACTATTACGAAATTCAGTTTCAAATCAAGTTCGACAACCAAATTGACTTATAATTTGTTGGGATTTTGACTGTTTTCTTGGCAAATTATCACTTTCCTTTAATTGAGCAAAACTCTTACAAGTGTTATTAAAATTGGTGTACACATGTGCTAAATAATTTGTAGAGCTTAATTAATTTTGAGCCTTAGTTTGAAATCTTGTACCTGCAATTTAATGATTTTTATTTTCATAATGATAATAACAATGATAATAATAATTAATCAAAATCAATCAGTTTCAATGAGTATTTTATACATAATTTTTGAGAAAATGGACGATGGGAAGTTTTCTAAAAATCGTTGAATAATCTCTTTTTGAGTTTTTGTTAAAGATTTGAAAATCAAAGAGTGTAAAAACAGATCGTGAAATTAATGATCGATTTTTAGACACAATTTTAGCAGCTTCTTTTCGAAATCAATGAAGAGTATTTTATTAAAAGGGTTAGAAAGTTGTATCTTTTGTTTAATGTATTGTAACATTTTTTTTTTCTATTTCAAATTGGTTGAATTCTGTATTAATCACAAGGTTGGTATTGTAATTTTTAAGATACACAAACCAGGTTAAGGTGGTACTCTTTAAAATTAAAGCAATCTTCTTTTTAGCCCTCTTGATCTTTTAGGCAATTTTCCATACATTATGTAGCTTTTAATAAGATAAGTCAATTTTTGTTGCTGTTTTGGCTATTATTTGGTTGGCACCTCATGTTTTTAGACATCTGTAATATAATGATATTTTTGTATGTGGTCGGTTTGCGTAAGTTAGACAGATTAATGGAATGGGCAACAAAAGTTGATTTCTAGGCTTGTATTCTTGTATTCTAGTGTTGTTTTACAAACATCTTACACAAGTATAGAAAATGAAATATCAAACTTGTCTTTGTCTACAGAATGAATTCGAGATGTCGGCAAGAAAACGACAGAGAATGTTTAAGAAGATGGTTGATGAAATATTCGAGTCTGGATATGAATCATAAGCAGAGTAGTAGACGGGTGTGAAAGTGAATCTGACACATCAATTAATTATGAGAATCAGTATCAGGATTATGAATCAGTTGCTGATAAGTTGGATTTCAGTGAATTTGATTATGTTTCTTCTGATAATGAAATTGATGAATGCCTAGATGTTTGTGCTCAAACTTTGAAGTCCGAACTTGCTTCATGGGCATAAAAAACCCGTCTTCCTAGGGATTCAACGAATGAGCTCCTTGGTATTCTTAGAAATCATGGAATTGAGGTTCCAAAGGATTCAAGGACACTATTAAAAACGCATCGAAGTGTTGAAGTTCTAAAGAAATGTGGTGGAACACATTTTTACTTTGGAATAAGGAATGGAATTTGCTCAGCTATGAATTTTCTCAGTGACCCTGTTACTGCGATTGAGTTAGCAGTTATGTGGATGTTTACCTTAGAAAATCAACCTCCTCAATTTGGCCAATTTTTCTCGATCAATTTTTCTGAATATTCAAAGGCTGACTCTGTTGAAGAATTTCTCAATGACTTTATTTTAGAAGCAACCGATATTTTACAAAATGGTTTGTTACTTAGAGATGAATTTTACCCCTTTTCCATCAACTGTTTTATATGTGATGCACCTGCTAGAGCGTTTATGAAATGTATTATTGGACATATTGGGTACAATGCTTGCGAGCGTTGTGAAATTGTTGGAGAAAGAGTGGAGAATAGAACTGTTTTCAATAAAGGTACCTATGAAGAAAAGAAACGAACTGGGCAGGATTTTAGCGCAGGAAGTTATCTGCCAAACCATAAAAAAGAAATGAGTCCATTATTGCAGTTGGGTATTGACTGTGTTGATCAATTTCCACTCGACTATATGCATTTGGTTGGTTTGGGTGTTACAAAACGTATTTTGATGTTTCTAATGAAAGGGCCTAACGTTTGTAGACTTTCACACAATTTAATTAATCAAATTTCAGATAGACTGATACTTCACAATGGCCTCATGCCTTCTTATTTTAATCGTCAACCGAGACCATTATCCGACCTTTGTCATTGGAAGTCAACAGAATTTCGACAATCTATTTTGTATCATGGACCAGTTGTCCTCAGAGGAATCGTTGATTCAAAGTTTTATGATCATTTCCTTTTGTTACATTTTGCTATGTCCTTACTGTTAAAAAGTCAAGTTACAGATGATGATGTAAATGAGGCAAGAAATCATTTGAAAAATTTCGTCAAATTTTCCAAAATTTATTATGGTTACACTTTTAATGTTTACAACATACATTCGCTACCACATATCGCCAGATGATGCCGATCGTTATGGATCTCTGAATAACGTGAATGCTTTAAGTACGAAAATTTTATGCAAGAACTGAAAAAGAATGTAGGAAATGGCACAAATCATGTTGCTCAGATCGTCAAAAGAATGTCAGAAAGAAGTTCAAATCAATCCAACCCTGTCAAAATTGAAAAAAAATTAAAAGAAAAGCTAAAGCCTCATTCGAAAAACAGTTTTTTCTTTG
>NW_027103588.1:0-136225 GCF_902728285.1 Clytia hemisphaerica | reverse complement strand
GTTGACTCCAACAAAGGTCGATAATGTCCGTTGACGATTAAAATAAGAAGCATGAGGCCATTTGAGTATCAGTCGATCTGAAATTTGATAATTAAATTGTGTGAAAGTCTACAAACGTTAGGCCCTTTCATTAGAAACGTCAAAATACGTTTTGTAACACCCAAACCAACCAAATGCATATAGTCGGTGGACTGATCACACAGTCAATCCCAACTGCAATAATGGACTCATTTCTTTTTGATGGTTTTGGCAGATAATTTCCTGCCTAAAATCCTGCCCATTTTGTTCTTTTTTTTCATAGGTACCTTATTGAAAACAGTTCTATCCCACTTTTTCTCCAACAATTTCACAACGCTCGCAAGCATTGTACCCAAAATGTCCAATGATACATTTCATAAACGCTCTAGCAGGTGCCTCACATAAAACAGTTGAGAAAAGGGGTAAAATCATCTAGTAAAAACCATTTTGTAAAATTCGGTTGCTTCTAAAAAGTCATGAGAAATTCTTCAACGAGTCAGCTTTGAAATCCAGAAAAATTGCAATAAAAACACATGTTCAAAATATTGATCGAGCCTAAACTTGGCCAAATTGATGAGGGGTTGATTTTTTCTAAGGTAAACCATCCACTTAACTGCTAATCTCAGTAACGGGTCACTAAAATTCATAGCGGGCAATTCCATCCCTTTTCCAAAAAAAAGTGTTTCACCAATTCTTTAGACTTCAAAACTTCATTCGTTTTTATAGTGTCTGAATCCTTTGGAACCTCAATTCCATGATCTAAGAATACCAGAAGCTCATTGGGAATCCCTAGGAAGACGGTTTTTGATGCCATGAAGCAAGTTCGACTTCAAAGTGAGCACAAACATCTAGGCATTCATCAATTTCATTTCAGAAAAACATATCAAATTCACTGAAATCCAACTTATCAGCATGATTCAATCTGATACGATTCTCATAATTAATTAGTCAGATTCATTCACACCCCTACTACGTCTGCATATGATGTTTCATATCCGGACTCGATTTCATCAACCATTTCTTAAACATTCTCTGTCGTTTTCTTGCCGACATCTCGAATTCATTCTGTAGACAAAGACAAGTTTGATATTTCATTTTCTATACTTGTGTAAGATGTTGTTAAAACAACACTAGAATACAAGAAACAAATAGATCAACTTTGTGCTCATTTCATTAATCTGTCTAACGTATGCAAGACCCACATACAAAAATATCATTATATTACAGATGTCTAAAAACATGAGGTGCCAACCAAATAATAGCCAAAACAGCAACAAAAATTGACTTATCTTATTAAAAGCTACATAATGTATGGAAAATTGCCTAAAAGATCAAGAGGGCTAAAAAGAAGATTGCTTTAATTTTAAAGAGTACCACCTTAACCTCAAGTGGTGGGACATTGTTTGATTCACTGAACGGAGAAAATAATTCAGTGCGGAGACATACATCCTTTGATTTAATGTATGCCTTCATTTTCTCGTTGATTTTTTTGTTTGTCGATGGATAGCTGTATAACACTGCATGGCAGTTTGGGTCACCGTTTCTGCCGGCACGACCAATTTGTTGACAATAGTTGATATTGATACCACAACCAATTGCACTAGTTGCAATCACCACTCTGGGAAGCTGCTCGTCACTTGTAAGGGACTTCAAACATCTGTTTTTAACAAATTCTGGACTTCTGCAAACATATTTAACAAATTTTTGGGTCCTTGATGCCATTAACGTACATATCGAGTCCCAGAACTGAAGTGAACTGGCCAAACAACCAGGAGATAAGACTTTGGGAATTGCAATAGATCAAAACTTTCGAACATTTACTCTTCCTTTCAACCAACCACTTCAAACAACTCACTGACTTTGCTTTAATTGGCACAATGGAGAGTCGTATGTTAGATCGTCACTGCATGAGGGATAGCCTCAATTTTACATGGAACAGAGCTTTACAATGTCACAGTCAATATCAATCGTTGCGCTTAACGCCAGATTGTACTTTCTCGGCACAAAATGAGCGGATTCCCCTATGCGTCCAAATGCTTCACGAAATGCATTTTCACTTGATGATTCGGCAAGACCCCTATATTAATGAAAAATAAAACTTTGTATAGAAAAAGCAAGATTCTTTTAAAAAAATACCTGTTTGGAAAGAACGCAAAGAATTCTAGAAAGACATATAAATGAACTTGAAAAAAGGCCAGATTTTGCTTGAAGTCGCGTAGAAAGTTTCTAATCTAATCCGCCAAGTTTATGTGTGAATTGTGGGCTAATAAAGCTAATGTGGATAAAACCAATAATTTAACAGTAAAAATTATACCAGACACTTTATGAGTTCATCACCACGACACACAAGGTTTCGTCTAAAATACTGGATGCCAACATTTCCTTCACTGGAGTTGAAAGCCACACTCAGGAATCCAAATATTAGATTGAATCCACCACTTTTAATGGAATCTACAGTATTGACCCCCACTGCACTTTTTATCTGCAGAAAAGTTCCAACTCTTTTAATTTCGTCAGCTTTTCTGATGGTGATACAATAACCAATTTTGTGGCAAAAGCCAAAAATAAAGCTGGCAACATTTGATATACAGGCTTTGCCTAAGAAGTTGGCAAATATGGCAAGAGTACTTTTTCAAGTCGCACCTACGAAAATAAAAAAGCCGTAAGTTTCAGAACTTTTATTTGAAATCTGACCACGGCTTTTGCTACTGGGAATCCAAGCTCATAATCTTAGAAAAAACAAAAATACCTCACCTCAAAAAGTCTAAAATTGTAGAGCTTGGTGCAGGTAGATTGTCTGGCGAATTTTATAAACAGTTGATGACCCTGTGTTACAGACTTTCTGAACTTTGAAACCCAGCAAACACGCATAAGCAACGTACATAAAAAACTCTTCAAAGCTCTAAAGACTTTCGAACACTCAAAACATCACCACCGTTTAGACTCCAGCCAACAGCCATTTTGTTTGAAATGATCTATGTTTTTATTTTCATTTGTTTTCCTTTTTTTGCAGTCAGCTTTTTTCCAAATTATGCGCGCGCATCGAAATTATCAAAATGCGCGCGAAAGTACTGCTAAGTAATACGCCGAAAGCTGGCCAATCAGGTCGAACCTGGTATTGCAGGGAAAAATCTCCCTGCAGGCGAGTTACCTGCGCCAAGCGTTAAACCAGCAGCAAAAATATCATAAACTAGACTGTGAAAAAAGTTTAACGCTTGGATTCCCAGGCTAGGCTTTTGCGAGGTGAAATCATCTCGCTCAAAAAGACCCGTCTATCTGCTGAACAAGGAATTCGACATTTTGGAGGTTTCCGCAGTGAAGCGATAGGCGGGTTTCCTGTCTAGGCGAGAAGCGGCATTTTGTTGGAAAGAAGATTTACCGAGTATTAAGCAGCCTCTATAAGAAACCTTTTTCGCTAGAGGATGAGCAGAAGCCTATTTGTGCGGCCACTTGGATACGGCACGTCGAACCGGGCTCTAGGCCAACTTTTCGATAATGCGTCTTTCTTTCCTAATCTAAAAATTTCGATTTCCAAGGTTGGAAATTTCAAGTTTTCTTAGTTGGAATCAACATAAAAGGGGTTGCGGAGTGAGCGTTCTATTTTTGCAAAGCGAAGAAATCTCAAAATGTACAAAAAATCGACTCCATTATTAATTAATGCAGAATTTATAAAGAACAAACTAATAAGACCTTACATTTCACCTAGAATTTATTAGCGAGTCATAACAATAATGCCAAAGAAGAGGATGTTGGAAAATTAGAAGACAAAAAGTTATTTGTGCTCGATTTTGTAATACTTGTAGCTTTAAATAAATCTCCCTGATTAAAAGTACAAGAATATCTGTTCAATACAACTTTCCACAAAAGTAAATAACAAAAATAAAAAAAATAAAACTGTAAAGAGTAACATCGTAGCATGGACTTGATAACATAGGGGGATTACGGAAGGTAATATATACTATCCATAGATCTAACATATTTTTTGACAGTCTTTTCCCCTTGATTTACGGACTCGGTAGCTTAGGGACCATGTACAAATATTGTTCCACTTTTCAACGAATTTACACGATTTCTTTCGTTTCCCAAATGATTTTAATCGTTTAAGAATCGTACCAATTTAAAGCGATGTCAGGCTGAAACGTTATGGAACGATTTTAAACGTTTTTTCTTTGAACAAAAAGTGGTAAAACGATTTGAAAAGAAAGTCTTCAAGTTAAAACGATTTCCTAATCAATTAAACGAATTTGAAACTATCAAAACGAATTTGAAATTATCAAAACGAATTTGAAACTATCAAAACGAATTTGAAACTATGAAAACGAATTTCTTACCTCTAAAACGAATTTCTTACCTCTGAAACGAATTTCTTACCTCTGAAACGAATATCATACCTCTAAAACGAATATCTAAACTAGTAAACGAATATCTAACCTATTAAACAAATGTCTGAAATATTAAACGAATATGTAAACTATTAAACGATTACTAGCTAATAACCAAGGCTTTTCAAATCCCCAACCAATCTTCTTGCTCCCCTGTGTGCGCAAACTAAAACCAGTTTCTTAGCCTCTTTTTAAAAGTCAAAGCACTCGTTATATATTTTTGGAAAGCTAAGGGGTAGGGGAATCAAAGTAGCATGGACTTTCACACCGACAATTAAGAGTCCACATATTTTATATATGGACCTATGCATTGTCTCTCCACTCTTGTACCTTTACTGAGGCCCCCCCAGTCGACCCTCAATTCACGTATTCACGCAAAATTTTTTGCTCATTCACGTATTCACGCGCGAAAAAAACCATTTTCACGTTCACGCGCTGATTTTGCTTTTAATTCTTTTGTTAAACGATTGCGACCTTATTGGGCTAAATTTGACCTTTTTATGGCCAACATAAAGTTTTCTGCAGTTTTTTGACCTTATTCTCGACAGCGTCGACCTTTTAAGACCTCTTACAATTGTAGGAGCTTTCATAGGGCAATGTTTAAGGTCTGTTTATCACATCTATCACGTCGGTGGTATAAACCCTGCCTGAATTGGCTTTTTAAGGGAGGTAAGTGCAAAGTTAAGCCTTAGCTTTAAAGGTTTCCCCACGAGCTTTCTTCGTCGCAGGCCCTAAATATATTTTATTTTGAAAATAGATTTAAATCGAGGTTTGGCCCAAATTCATGGTCTGGAAAGTCGCGAGGTTCAAAGAGGTGGTACAACTAGAGGACGCAAATTCCAAAGACCCCCTGTCTCATGGAAGAAAAGCTGTGCAAAGGAAAAAGCGAGCGAAGCGAGCGCGAAAATTTTTTGACTCTTTTCACTCTTTCATTGCTGAGAAAACGGCCTTGACACACTATTGTTACCCTAATATGCCTTGTTTGGTCAAACAATTCATTCAGAATCTTTGATTATTTTAAACACTGACCATTTACTGGTACAAATCTGGTACGGCGAGTGACGTAACTGCCTTACACGGTGCGGCGTCACAAGAGTTTTTTTCTGAATGTTCGATGATGCAATCATATAAAATTTTTTAGAACTATCTACCTACTTTTGTAAATTATCGAAGAATCAAATACCCTTCACTGTCTCCAAGTTCATGCGGTATCATTTTGTGTACTGCATTTAGTAACAATATAAGCGATTACAGAAAGACGACCATCATTAGCGCCGACGAAGAATATTTTCTCATTTAGACTTTTTTGTTTTGGCTCAAAACATTTCGCTGGATGCAATATTTGCATCACAAAATGCGCCCTTAGAAAAATAAGGAAAACATATTTGTTTCTGTTTCAATTTTTGATTATTTTGAATAACTTTACAATGGCAATAGGTCAATATGATATCAAGGATTATGCGAGCGAAGCGAGCAAGAAAATTTTACATATTTAGGTTTATTCAGTTTTGTTTTAGACAATAATTTGCTTTTCACGTTCACGCTCAAAATCTCGATTCACGAATTCACGCTGGTAAAATCTTATTTTCACGTTCACGCGGATATCTCAATTCACGTATTCACGCGTTGAAAAAGTCCAATTCACGTATTCACGACAGAAAAAAGGGTCATTCACGCGTCACGCCAGCCCCTGGGGGAGCCCCTTTACTTGGCCATGTCTGGTTCACTAACTGATTTTTGACGAATTTTAATGGGGCAAAAACGATTTAATTTTATTGAAACGTTTTGCCTCCGGATGGAACGATTTTCTATTTAAAAGAACGATCTATATAAACCTAAAACGATTTTGAGAACACCAGAACGATTTTGAGTACACCAAAACGATTTTGAGAACACAAGAACGATTTTGAGTACACAAAAACGATTTTGAGTACACCAAAACGATTTTGAGTACACTTAAACGAAATCTGGATATTTAAAACGGTTGTAAACGATTTTCAAAATTTAAAACGAATGAAAACGAATTCCTTTTCATAGTTTGTCAGTCATCGTTTAGAAACAATTTTTCTTCAAATCTTTGGCTACTAAATCGTTTCATACCTTTTCACTATACGATTTTTTTCTCAAACAGTGCCTTAGACTCTGACCACAGTTTCTCATTCGAACGAAACTCAGAGAGATTAAAACAACATTCTACACGTTTTTTTTTTATTAGAAAACCTAAAATTTGGCTGAGCCTGGATGTGCTTATTTTTTTAGAAATTTTCAGTCTAAAATGTTCTTAAATGCGTTCTTAATTTTCCAGACTACTCTAAATCGACAATATTATGCAAAATAAAGAGCACTTAAATTTGGTAAAATTTGGACAATATTTGACTCTCGATTTAAAAAAATCCATCCCTAAGTTCGGTTAAAGGGACCCCTCGCTTAAAAATGGTAACAAGACACTCACTTCATAATCATATGAAAAGCAACTTCCCAAAGTATTAGCATGCAAAACTCTTTCTTCGCTCCATAATTACAAATTATAAATTTTGATGTTCACTCAACTTTCAGAAATTTCAAATGACTTCTGAAGGCCTTCGAATTTTCTCGCGCTCTTGTTGCTCCAAGTTGTCGACACAAATGCACCGGAAAATTACAGTACCAGTGTAGAGGCCAGCCCTAGTTCGAACAGTCTAGAATCCGCGCTCTTCTCCTAAGAAAAACCCTTTGCTTGGTGTCGAGTTGCGGGTTTATGGAGAATCGGTGTCGGCTTCAGAACTCCCAATGAGCCCTGGTTGTGTTGTTTTCAGTCAGACGGAGACGCCATACTGTTTTCAGAGGAATTTTTCGATATCTCTACAGGAACTAGCAGTAAGTTTTCTTTGAATATGCTGTTAGGGGTTTTTGGACCAATATAGTTTGATTTCCTAAAGATCACAAACAAGCGAGGGGTCCCTTTAACACTGCTTGAGAAAAGTTTCTTGTCATTTTTTTCCAAACTGAGGCTGGGTATGTTCTTACAATGTTCTTAATTTTTCGACGAATTTCAGCCTCAATGTTCTTATAAACTGGGTTCTAATTAAAAGAAAAAACTGTACCCAGCGGGGAAATTTACGTCACATACATGTCATTTCGACGTCGCAATTTACGTAGCTGGCACGTAGCCAGTAAGTGGTGAAATGAAATGGCGATACGACATAGAAAATTGACATCTAAGCTACGTAACAATATAACGTTGAATGGACGTCGCTGAAGTACGTAACATTTAGGTGACGTCTAGGCTACGTAGAACTTCACGTCGAATCGACGTCCTGTAAACACGTTTCTCTTAAGTAATAGATAATAAGTCTAAGTCACGTAGAAAACTTTCGTCGAATCGACCTTTCTTAAATACGTCTCTTAGGTAACAAAAAATATACGTAGAGATTAAACATTGAAGCACGCATTTAGATTAATTTCATTTATGTGAATGTGATGTTAAATGTCAGAAAAAAATGGTCGAAATTACCTTATAATAGCCAATTCAAATTAAAGCAACACCTTTTATCGAAAATATAACAGGAGAACGTTTTCAAAATTGTTATCTTTGATCTTTGATCCTTTTATAAGCTCTAAATAAATATACAAATTATACACCTTTAAACACAAAAGGCTATAGGCAAGGATAGGTAGAAAGCACACAGATCTGTCTACATGGTATTTTCAGTTCTTGACGGAATAAACACTGTGAAAACGACACAGACCAAATATGTACAGGAATATAAACTAGGAAAATAAAACAAATGATTACAGGAGCACAGTATAGGAAATAATGACACAATACAAACATATAGGTATATAAAATGAATGAGCCAGCAAATGGCAAGTACATAGTAAAGACCATAAAAGAAACGGTTCACACAAAGAAAATCTAAGAAAAATATCAATATATTCGGTGGAATTTCTAGGAATTCATTCAGCCGAGAAAAGTAGCTAACAGCTGGTTCCTCAGGGTTTAGTGCTTTCTGTTCCAAGGTTTTAACTAATTTTTCCACAGCTGGTGGAATATCCAGAAAGTTTAATCGAGAGCCTTGTAAAACAGTTTGGAGTGAATTCGTGCTTTTTAAAATATCAGCCAAAAAGCACAACATGGCAATTTTTTTTATCTCAACAAGTTCATCACGTACGCCTCTTACAACAGGTTCGTGCTTTCGTAGATACATTTCATCCAAAGCCGCAACTAAACTTTCGAATCTGTCTAACACCCTCTCTGCGGCTTTACCATGGCTCAACCATCTTGTCACGGCCGCCTTTATTAACTTTAGTGATTTGAGTCCATAGGCATTTTGAACCTCATTGAAAATAGATTGTTTAACACTACTGTTTTTCAATAGTTGAAACAAAAGAAAGGCTATCAAATTTTTGGAAATCTGAATATCTAGGGATCAAGTGGGCAAAGCAAAGAGCTAGACGATGGTTCCTGCAATGGATGTAGTGGAAGTGAGAAGTTGCTTTCTCTAAATGTGATTTAACTCCATTATATTCCCCAGCCATTGTTGAACAGCCATCCACACCAGCAAACTTTATTTTGTTGACCTCTATCTCTTTTTCTCGGAGGTCCTTCTCAAGTGTTTCGAATATTGTGGCAGCATCACATCTTGGAAGATGTTTAAGATCAAGAAAATGATTCTCGATGTTACCATTGTTGACAATCCGTGCAATTAGGGAAAGTTCTGAACGATTGCTCTCGTCTGTTGACTCGTCAAGCATGATTGTGAGATAATCACACTTTCTAATTATGCATAAAGTTTGGTCGAGCATCCAATCACTGATATGCTGGATAAATTGAGTAACTGTGTGAGTTGACAGATAAGTGGCATTTTTATTGGAATCAGCCTGCTCTAAGTAGGACTTCAAAACTTCTTCCTGTAGACCTTCCCCGACGAACCTCACAAAATCTTCGTAATTAGTGGTATGTGCCCAGTGTTTCTGCACGATGAAAACTGTTATCCTCAGAAGTTTGATGGCTGCTTTGTTGGTTCTTGAAATCTGAAAGGAAAAGATAAATAAAAAGCAATGAAAATTGTTTTAATTTAAATAGAGAAACCACAAATAAACTGTGGGGAAAAAGTGGGGAATTACTTTGCTCCTCAATTTTTTCTTGGATAGGCGAATTTGAAAAAGATTGAATGAAAAGTAATATGTGACAAAGGTACAAGTCACGATCATTCGTTTTAGACTGTCAAAAAAGTAAAGAAAGTGCATATCTTGTTTTTTGTCATGTTTATGTCAACAGTCAATAGTCTGTCTGTCCGTGTCAGTTTGTTATTTGTTAGGTCTTTGGATGATCTTGTACACCACACGTTTAACATGTAAGTAGCTTAAAATAGAATTAATAAAGAAAAATATGTTATTCTGCAAGCTCATTTCGTAAATAGTCTGCTTCATATGAAATTAGCAAGCATTCATATTCAAAATACGCACCATTATAATTGTTTATTGCTTTTGTATGTTTTGTTGAATCGTTGTGTCCCTTGAGTTGACGTTTAGGATGACCCCCAAGGTCACAGCAGACACGGAAAACTCTTTCTGTGCACCTGGGCCAGTTGCTGGAAATAATTCGCAATACTTGCACTTGTATCCTCCTTCTGCATGGTTGTAGTATAACCAGTCGTACTTACGGCAAAATTGTTCCATATTTGTTGAACGGGCATCTATGATGATAGTTTCCTCATTTGATCTAAAACACAGGGAGACGATTCATAGAAGTTTGAAAATATATTCATAGCTTGTCGAATTTGAAATTTCCAGTCATTAAAATTTACAATAAAGCTAATCGTTTTAATGTATGCCTTGATTCTTCTAATGTGCCTTCTCCACTCTCTCCTTCTGTTTCATCGTCTGTGCTTTTATAAGTTGGTATATCATTATCATTCAATTCATCAATTTCGTCAGAATCTTGGATTTGTAGATTGTAGATTAAGATCTTATGGTGTCAATTTTAGTGAAATAACTCAATCTTCATAAAAATTGAAAAAAAAGTGGAAAGAAAAAAACAATTATAACATGTCTCTAATAATATAATAACTCAATTAAAAATCTTCTCCTTTATTGTAGATAAAGATGGAGGGTAGTATATAATAACTCAATTAAAAATATTCTTCTTTATTGTAGATATAGAAGGAGGGTAGAAACTAAAATTAAAAACTCAAATGCAGCTGTGATAACTGAATAACTTTTACTACAAGTTTTATTCATTTTATTCCTTTTAATGGGCTTAAATAAGGGGAAGAAAGAGTGAGAAAGTATTTTATTATGGTGAAATTTGATCTTTTACTTCTTTTCTGAAAATTATTTTTCAAATTGAGTTTCTGAAACTCAATTTGAATTGAGTTTAATGCCTCCGTCTAACGGAGGCATTTGAGTGCTTGGAAAAACCACTGCAAGGGCATATGTAGGTAAAGATACATTACATCAGACTTCCAGTCACCCATAACTGCAATGGAGTCAAGAGGCACACCAGCCTCCAAAGCAAAGGTAGCCCCACCACGTCTGAATGAGTGTGACCCATATTGACGGTGTGAGAGCCCAGAACGTGAGAGGTGCGCTTGAAGAATGTATATGAAACAAAAACTCGGTTAGCCCCCAGGTAGGAATCCCTCCAACAAAAAGCTTGATCACATGGGAGGGCCCCTGGGGTAAGGGAGAAGGCATGTGAAACTGCTGAAACAGGACAGAGGTGAGACGAAGGCATCGCCACCAGTGGTATTGTAACAGTGCGTTGACCAAACTGGATAGTCTTGCTCCATCTCACCCTGATGTGGATCTCAGAATTCAAAAAGGTAAAATCATCCCTGGTGAGAAAAGTGTCTGGGGAAAAATCCTTCTGGGAAACGGGTAAAAGGTGACTCTTCCGAAAAAGCCCAAAAAAGGAAACTAGACATAGAGCCCAAAAAGAAGCTTGTTTACTATCCCACAGGTTGAGCTGGGAGCGAACGAAAGAAAGAATCTCAACCGTGATGGGAAGCTTGGGAACGGGAAGGACACCCTTGGAGCATTTAATACCCTTCAACACAGAGGACAGGAAAAAATTACCAAGAAGAGGGTTGGGGAATCCCATCTCACATGCAGGAGGCCAACAATGCTCAAATATATACAAACAGACTGAGGTAACAGGAAACGGGCTAGATACGCAGCATACATGCAGAGGTGCACACATTTAGCAGGAGTTGGCAGTAGATCAAGCATATTGCAAAACTGAAGATAGACCTTGCGGTGAGTACGGTAGGCCTTGCGGGTATTGATAGCATAGGTGGCTTCACGATAGAACTGCACATCTGCCAGCAGCGAAGACGCAAACTCTAAAAAGCAGAGTGAAGACGTGAGCCGGAGCCATGCAAGCCAAGAAGAAAACAGAAACAGTTCACAGACAACATTATCAGTGGAAGCAGATTGACCAAAATAGTCACAAAGATTGTTCGTTCTGTGTGAACTGACGAGAAGAAGAAGGTTCAGTGTTCGAGCCAGAATTCAAAAAAGGAAGGACATTACCAAACGAAGAGAAAGGATTCAAAGTTTGTTGTTGTTGTTGAGAAGAGAGGAGCTGGCGGTGAAGCAAAGTAGACATTGAATCGGTAGGAAAATTGTCAAACATGGCGGATTGAGCGGTATGGTTTTCTTCTGAGGAACCGTTGCGTGTATCGGGCGGAGGGGCAGAGCGAGACGAATTTTGTTGACTTCTAAAGTCTTTTAAACGTTGAAGTTTTTCAGTCTGACGTTTATTTAATTTCCTCAACTAAAACGTTTTCTTCTTCACGGAGTTGGTTTTCCTTATCACGTCTGATTGATTCTAGAAGCTCAGTTTCTTGATTTCTGAGGTCTTGAAGGTGTTGGCGGTAATGATTTATCTGCTCTGTTGAGAAGGAACGAGAGTCTGGGCTTTTCCTTGTCTTTTCAGCGGATGAGCAACGATTTCGTGATGGAGAAGAAGACGGAGACGGAGACGGTGGTGGAGGTGGACCTTGGCAGCTCTTGCCTGGATGCTCAAAATCATGTAAGTCGTGATTTCTTTGGCATCCAGGGCATTTCTTCTTTCTGGTACCAGTAGAGTTGTTATCTTCACTGGTGGGAGTAGTAGGTGGAGAAGTCAGGAACATGAGAATTGTAAAGAATAGTCTTTCAGCAAGCATTTTGACAGATAAACAGTAACAGGAGATAAATGTAAAAACAGCAAAAAACAGCAGTCTGCACTGAAGAACTGAAGAACTGAAAAAGGCCCATGTGGAAAATCTGAGGCCTTAAAAGGGGCATGAAAGTGAGGCTAAATCAAGAGTTCGGATTAGGACCAAACAAACCAATTGCATCTAAACCCTGATATACAAAAACATATATCAGACACAAAAACACTTTTATTAGGTAAAGATAAATTAGTAACAAACATTAGTATCGAAAAATCTACTCTTAGAAATACTTTGAAGAAATGAAATATAATTAGTAACAAACATTACATTAGTATGAAAATTTACACTTAAAAACTCTTTGAAAACGAAAAATAGTTAGTAACAAACATTAGCATCAAGAATTTTACTCTTAAAAACACTTTGAAAATGAAAAAGGGATCACCCATATAGTACGTACGCAGTGAAGGGGGGAGAGGGGATTTAGCCAATGTGTACGTATATTGTTTAAATGGCATCATCTCTATTGTTCTCTGCATACAAGGGGGGGCAATTTTTTTGCGTACAGTACGTACTATATGGATGGTCACAAATAATTAGTAACAAACATTAGTATCGAAAATCTACTCCTAAAAATACTTTGAAAAAATGAAATATAATTAGTAACAAACATTACATTAGTATCAAAAATTTACACTTAAAAACTCTTTGAAAATTACAGTAGTCTCCATAACTCAAACAATTTCCTTTTCCCCTTGGCTGTTCGAGTTATGGAGACTCTATGTAGTATCGAAAATCTCTTTTTTGAAATTATGAAAGAAAATAAAGGGCTACTTAGACGACACAATATATTGTCCGTATATTCAACAAAATGGTTTACGGACCATCATTCTAAGGTTTTCAAGGTCGTATATCTCTATTAACAAGTTCCTATTCTGCCGTCCAAAGGGGAAATCAGGTAAGTCCAAAAAGTTCATTTCGAGAAAAACGCAAAAAACTAAAATCTGGAGTTTCAACCTAGGAGGTTAAGAATTCTGCAAAATGTCTTACAGTAGGTTAAATTTTCACCAAAAAAATACTACACTTTGAGTTTTTCGCCATCATCAATATAATGGCATGTGACGCCCGACTCTACGCTTAACGGAACTAATTTTTGCCCTTTTCGAGGTTTTATAGTAAAAATGCGGAAATTTGCCGCAAAATACAATTTTTGCCAATTTTATCAGAAACCTTGAAAATTCTCCACGCCAGTTTCGTAAGCGACGTTTAGAATCGGGCGGAAAAAATATTTTCCAAATTCATACTGGGCGCCGCCCACGTTCCGAAACTATCCGCTTTGCTGAATAAATACATGGTTTTGAGTAGTGGATTATAGAACTTATCTAAATTTCTCGTGACCACGATTTCTTTCTTTATAAAAACACAGCCTGTGGGTGGCAAGATGTCGAAAACAGAAAAGAGAAAATGCATACCAAACTTGAGAAATGTGAATTCTTACAGAGCATATATTTCAGGGTGGAGATTTAGGTGATTCGAAACCTATATTAAAAACAAGATAGCTTCATGAAACGAATTTTCTGGAGAAACTGCTTCATACATTTGGAAAGAGGAGACTTCTGAGAATCAGATGAAGAAAAAATGAAAATTGTCTCATTTTTTTGCAGAAAGTTATTCTATTTGGAACTTGGCTAACATTTTGCACTTGCGGTGAGTAACATTACAAATTCTGAATGCTTGGATAGTCACTTTATGGTGACCCAGCCTATCTTCTTCAAGGTCTTCTAAATATCATTATCTGATTATATGTGTGAAAAAATGATGGATATAAAAATTACAACTTATAACCTCTAGGAACTGTATCTACACATAGAAAATATTAAGCAGATATTCGACAAGAAAAATCGGATATCGAAAATTATTCAGTCGATCTTGATGATATTCGACGAAGCGAAGCTGAGTCGAATATCATCAAGCGAGACTGAATAATTTCGATATCCGATTTTCCACGTTGAATATATGGTTTATCGTTCACCAACTAGCAGAAAAGCATTTTAATTTTCCCTATTTCATTCTGTCTTTCTCTCTTTTTATGACATTTTCGAACGTTTTACTATCTTATTTAAAGATGTCAATTTCATTGCTTTTCTCTTTAATTACAAAACGTTCGAATTTCCTTTCTCTTTTGTTTTCTTTCTTTTTATCTGTTTTATTTTTGACATTTAAATATTTATTTGATCACAAAATTATTTTCTTTATGCTCGCTGCTACAGAAGAGATATTTTGCTATCGGATATCTAAAAATATTCGACAGTGCGTTTTGCTTAGAGGTGGACGATAAATTAAATTATTGAAAGTTCACTCTTCGGTATCCTGAAACTTGCGTTTTTTTGGGTGAACAGCAAGTTTTTGAAAAATTTCATTTCTTCCTGTTACGTGGTTTCCCAAAACTTGTTTAAGCCTATAATCAGCAGGCTTCATTGAGGCAAAACGAGGATTGCTTTTATTGAACTCATTGTGAAGGCTTTCAATCCCAGCACCTGTTCGCCAACGTTTGATGAAAGGGACCAAATGATCTTCAAGCATGTGCAATTTCGGCGTTATTGAACATAATGGGAATTCTTGTCTAAGATAGCCCATGAACTTTGCGATGGTTTCCTCTAAAAGTAAAATTTAGGCATTAAGTAAGTTAAAACATCGATTTTGGCGAGAACTTGGAAAATTTATATTTAGGGAAAACTCTCCCAAGTTAGGCCCACCAAAATTCCAAATAAATAATATAATTAGCACCTTGCTGAATAAAAATAAAAAAAAATTCACTTTTGAAGCTTATGAGCAAGGCAAAGTACTGTAAGTCTTTCACACATCAAAATTAAAACATTCACGCCAAAATTTAGAATTATAAGACAGGATTTTAGTGTTTCAACTGCATGCATAGATAAGTTACCTAAACTGGTAATATCCTTGTCTTCATACACTTGTTTTCCATTCATTTTCAGATGGCATACCGAGTACAGAGAAAACAGACGCTTAAACTTGTTTACAATTAAGATGGCTTTGTGATGCATGCTATCTGTACAAATCCCATGTCGTAAACATATTTTGGAATTCGATTGCAAAGTTTGACGATGGATACAGTCTGAGAAAATGATAACAAAATTTTAGGTGAGAATACTGTATTTTGTAGTAATTTGTTGTGCCTTTTCAATTATGATTCCTAAGTATTATTAAAAAGCCAAAACTGACGACAATAGTCCTTTTGGAGATCACACTACCATTTTGATTTTGACTGCAGTTGTATTTCCTTTTGTTTAATTCAGTAATTTAATCATGACCATAGAAATTAATGGAAAAGATCTGGAGTAAACGTCAAACAAAAATAGTAGTGTGATCTCCTAAAGGACTATATTCAAGGTCTACACAAGAAAAGTAATGAAACAAACCTTCAACATTGTGTGCACATGATTGCCAACAAAGCATTTTCCATGATAGTTCTGTCGGCACACATTGAGACTTTTGATGACCTGATCCAACTCCTCTATCAAGGAACTTTTTGATCGTTTTGTCAATTTGCCCATACTTTGATGCAATTCTTCCAATTCTCTTTCCTAAAAATAAATTAGCATAAGAAACTTAACATAATATTGGTTTAACACTAATATAAAGTCCTATTGTTTAATTATTTGATTTGAAGAATACTAAAGAAAACTAAAGAACTTTCTATTCACTACAGTTAATGATACACTTTGAATGGATCAATATAAAGGTCATTACTTTTTCCTCTTTTTTGTTTTTGAAAAATTCTTGACGAGGGGTGAACACAGCTCTGATTTTCTCTTCATTTCATGGGTCTCTGAAAATCTCTTTGCGGATGGCATCTTGAATCAATTCCAGTACTTCTTCTTGCTCCTGTATACAGTCTTCCAGCTTCCTCTTTTTGAAATGTAACCTTTAAAAAAAACAATACAAGTATAAAATACTACACAGCCTATTCTACATAACAATATCCTGCAAACAAAATACTAGGAGATCAAAAGCTATTTCAGTAGTGATTTTGGATTCTATTATAAAAGCTGATTTCAAATAGATCAATAATGGAATGTTTATGTCAAAGGAAAAGAAAACCTTTTATTTTTGATATGCTTTCGTTTTTCAGTTG
This sequence comes from Clytia hemisphaerica, assembly GCF_902728285.1. Taxonomy (NCBI): domain Eukaryota; kingdom Metazoa; phylum Cnidaria; class Hydrozoa; order Leptothecata; family Clytiidae; genus Clytia; species Clytia hemisphaerica. Next base: position 119,528 of record NW_027103588.1, on the reverse strand, counting down.
TCCGTTTGAACCACCAAGGCAATGAGCAACCTCAACATCCAGGAGACAGCATTCATCCTCGAGCATTTTGAAAAACTTAAGGTAGGTGCCAAGAGAGATATGTAGTCCAGGAACAGCATCCTATAATCAAGAGATTTTCCTTGCCAACATTTCTTCAAGTTTATGATACCACCTAATGCTTGCCTTAACCTAGATTTTCGCTTCCATTCATCTATCATATAAATTTTTAATGGAAAGATTTAACTCTCGATTGTCTATTTACCTGATCAATGGGAATACCAAATAGAGGATCATCAATGACATTGTTGAACTCTTTTGCACTTTTCAGGTCAGCTCCATTCTTTCGAAATCGTTCCAGGTCATTCTTCATTTGAGTCAGTGTCCTTGGTTCACATGATCTCTCAGAAGGTGGAAGTTGAATTTCGGCCTTGGTAGCAATGCAAAACAAACAAGGATGACGACCTAAAAACACAAAAACCATATCACATTAACAAGACACAAGACAACCTGCATATCGTAAGCACAAACTTTGAAATCAGAGAACTTTGACTTTATTAACAATTAAGAAGGTTATTAAATTACCACTTGCTCCAGTGATGCCATAAATCTTGCAAAGGTATTCATAGTCACCACAAAAAAACATCCTTATGCTTCGGCCTCTAAAATATAAGAAATTTTTCAACAACCTTGACAACAATTTATTATCAATAAGCCAATTTAGAATAATTATTATTATTAAGACAACATCCATTCATGAGAATCTTGAAATACAGCAGAACCTTGGTTAACCACTTACAAAATTTCTTGCTTTTGTAAATCAACGACATCCTTAGAAAATCTCATTGCTGCCAAATCCAAATTACTACGGATATCTTTGGCTTCAAACATGTTGAATACTGTTGTGTTGTTCAGACTGTTTGGTTTTTTGAGGTTTGCAATCTGATACGCAAATTTGAATGAGCCACCACCATGATCGCCACCTATCTCCACGTGTATCTCAGTTTGCATGGGGATTGTGTGATCAACAAGTCGTTCGGATCTAGGAAAGATAATAAGTAGCTATTAGTGTAAATATCAAGTTCTAATTTTTGAGATTTTATTTTATTTCTAGATATTGGGAAGCTACTTACAAAGAGTCGATGCGGCTAAGAACATGTTCTTTGAAATTTTCGATGTATGTCCATGCAGCTGTGCCGATGATGTATTTTCCACGCTCTTTTTCTGATGTAAAAGTGAATGGTTCCATTATTGATTTGATGATGGCTTTTTCTACACATTTGATCAACTCTCGTTGTTTGGCTTCACTTGCTGGCTTGAGGTTGAATTTTCGTAACCATCTGGAGAAGAAGAGTATCATATTGTAATTACCTGAAAATTTTTAATCAAAATAAGCACATTTCAACAATTTCCTACATCCCATACTGATGCATTTTCATGTATTAGTGCAAGTGTTGCTACCAAAGCATGTTAAGACTAAGTGTATTGGCAAATCTAACCCTGAAACTATGCGTAGTTGGTTCCACGTTGTATTTGTCTGCAGTCTAAAAGCATTCATCCGGTCAGCTTCAATCACTGGCTTGATACCCACACGATGTAGCATTTCTTGGAGCTCTTTTTCATCAAACGTGTCAAACAGTTTAGAGGCCTGGACTTGAATGGCCTTTTTGCTCGTTCCAGCTGCAAGACTCATCGTATCCATGACCTTTCTGTTGCGTTTTACCACTGTCCTTTTGTGTGCTTGGTCAGATGGAACATAGATCGTCGTTATTTTAGTAAACGTAACAGGCTAAAATTTTGAAAATTGAAAAACCTGAATTAATATTTGAATATTGTTTGAATTTTCTTATAAGTGTAAAATTATAAAAGAAAATGGTAAAATCTTGTGATTCATTTTATGATCCGTCCATTTTCACGTTTTAAACCTTTCATTAAAACTTGCTGTTAACTCTCGACACTTACCAGTAGAGCGATTTCTGAACTTTTAAACTGTTTCATTACTTTTATACATTCGAGAAAAATTTTTTTAATGGTTATTAAATGAAAATGGACGAACTTTATTTTTGCTTATTTTTTCCAATTTTGCATCGAATAATAAATCTAACAAGTATTTCTTAAATGTTTTGACGTTGTCAATAAACTAAGAATTGTCTCACCCTTGGACCGCCACTTGCAAACTGAACTGTTTTCTCGTTGGACATCTTTTGTTTAATTACATGTAGGGCAGCCTTTTCAACGTTTTTGGGTATCTCTGTCAGGGTAAAAACATCTGGTATTTTGTTGATAGTGGTACATTGTTTTTCGTAAGGTTGTATATCAAAAATAGGCAGTGATACTTGGCATTTGATACAATTAATCTTGCTAACTATTAGAGCATGCATGATTGATCTTGAAACATGTACATCTCCAGGCTTAAGTATTGTTTCGCAAAAGGGGCACATCGAATCGGTGATGGAAAAGCCGATGAGTTTTGGAAATAGACAAAATTTACAAAATGAGTGTCTGCATTTAGAATTGGAAATAGGGACTTCCATTATATCACTGAACATAAAAAGAATTCTTCAACACGTCCATTCAAAGCCAAACGTAAATCTTGTGTCAAATCTAATTTCTCGGTATCTGAGAGAATTTGATCGGCATCTCCTCTCGTCCAAATAGGTGTTGATTCCAATGATCTGCGACCCTTTTTCCCTTTAGGTTTTTTGGGTGTTCGACCAACTTTTCTCGGAGTAGGAGCTTGTACTTGACAAGCAAAACAATCCTTATCTTGATGGGGCTTCCAATCTGGGAGATTAATTTTACTGGTAGAACATGATCTTTGTAGATTATGAAGTTTTGAGTGGCAAAGAGTGCAAAAGAAAGGTGGTTTGTGCTCGGTGAGAAAGTCTTCTTTTAGGAAGAAAACTTTCTGAATTTCGTGCTGGTATTCTTCAACCATAGAGGTATAAAGAAAAACAGGAGTTGAATGTGTCGGTAATTGGTCGTTAAAGTCTTTTGATTTCTTTTATAAAATGTATCAAAAGAAATTCTAAGCTCGCCCGATGAAATAAGACTTTTTAGTAGAACTCAAGTTTGCTATGAACATTCTAATAATCAGTATTGAAGATTCTCGCCTTTTAATATACGAAAATTAGATAAAAATTCGTCCACGAAGCAAGTTTATGTTCCATTTCGCTATCCGTTCAATTTTGTTTTGAAAAAATATTTTCTCAAGCCAGAAAATGAAAAGTTCTTTATAAGCACACACGATTTCAGACTCAATCTGTAGACATAAAGTCGCTGGAGAATTTTGGAGGAAAGTATCAAGCAATAGAGTTCACCTTAAGGAAAACATTGATTGAAAAATCTTATCATTTGATGAAGGATTGCCAAGTTTACAGGCCTTTTTTTAGTCCAAATATTTTCTTACACTGATATCAGAAACAATGAATCTCGTCTCATCTAATTTCTAAAGCTTAAATGAGCCAATAGGATTTCACCTATGGATAAAAGAGCTCATTAAAAATGCACGATATATGAGATTATGAGCATGCATACATCGTAACTTTTTTAATCGTAGGGCGAGCTTGGTTACAATAGCATACTTCTCCTGTTTCTTTATACCTCCATGCTTCAACTGAGCTCTTTCTTTCAGTGCAAATTTGACCACAAACAAAGCATAAATTTTGTAGACGGGATTTGTGCGTATCCATTGCCATTTCTAGAGGGAAAAACATCCTTTAAATTTGGTTTTCACATTGTTTTTAAAACGGCCTTAAAAGTGTCACTTTGGCTGAACAGAAGACTCTCGGTTAAGTGAGTTTTATCCCTTTAAATTAGCCTCCGTCTCGGAAGAAGACTGGGCCCGAATTTGCGGACGTTTTTACAGTTTCACTTTCGTTTTCGGCTATACGACAGCGTTTTCAAGCAGAAAGCAGAGGAAATCTGTGAAATTATGGCAGGGAATGCTAACCTATTTTTCCAGTGTTTCTCAAGATTGGAGCAAGATTATTGTTCTAGAAAGTTCATAAAGGCCTAATAGTTTCAGATTAGTATGATTTCACCAGAAAAAACATTTACACCAAAGCTCCTTATTGATATGTGAAGGCTACCAAAAATAGCAATGTCCTCCATCAGAACAACTTTAACATAAGGAACAAGGACAGTCAAGAAGTCTACTTTGTTGAAAATTTGCACAAAATACTTAGAGAAAATGGTACTATGGAAGCCCATTCTATACTCCTAAATGATAGTTGAAAGATCAGCAGTTGAGAGGGTTGATTAAAATAGAACTCAAAGCACACAATAAAGTATACATATATATTTGTCCAGAAAGAACTGGCATGTTGTTTGCTTGGTTTTGGTGTTTAAAAATATGTACTTATCAGTCCTAGAAAAATACAAATTCGAATATAATGAGGGCAATGAGTCTGGTTAAATGTTAGTATATTTACAAGAAAGGATTACTGAAAAAATACTACTGTATATGTACTACTGATGAAATAAACTCAAAAACTAAAACTTTACCATAAATTTACATTACGACAATTTAAAAATTTATCTTTAATAGCAACAAAGAAAAAAACATGGCTCAAAGTTTTAAAAACAGAGCTAGTCAGAGCTTCAATTTAGTAGGTATAGAGCTTTCAAAATTTGAAAACAGACACTGTATTGGTTACTACAAGACATACTATCCGCACAGTTTTTTCGATTCATGAAAAAAATAAAGTATTTCTATCAAAAAAGGTTCTCTTTTTTTTTGGTAATCAATTCCAACAAACAACAATCAATATAACAGTTTTTTGAAAACCATCCCACAGTGTAAACATTATCAACCAACTAAACCCACACCACCAAAATTGTAAAAATAAGTCAATATAATTTCTATCAACAATTTCTCGTAAAATGTTTTTTTTTCCAACATTCTGATACCAATCATGGCTGGAGGCATCATGTGTAGAGTGACTGCGTGACTGTGTGGCATTTCATTGCTTTTAATGATCAGGATACCAAACATCAACCAAACAAAACTGACGCCAAGCCAAATCTGTCGATTAAAAATTTCCCCGAAAATCATAATTGAAACTTATCTCGTAAAATGCTTTTTTCAACATTCTAGAGGTGTTCAAAGTTAGAGGTATCATATGTAGAGTCAAGTAATACATGAAAAGTCATTTGCTATCCCATTTGCCATGAGATATATGAGTCAACAAATCAAACAAAAACCACAAATCATGTCTCTTCACTTTCATGTCACATCGTGTTTATATGGGGTATCAGAAAGCCAATCCACAAGAAGAGCCATCTTCCTTTATTATGGAGTGTTCCAAAACTATTGGTAGGTTGTTTGGAAGTAAAGAAACCCACACAGTTAGTTTTATTTTGAAGATTTAACTTGAAAACAAACTGCATCTTTCCAGCAGAAATTCATGTTTCAACCTGCTACATAACATTGGTCAGTCGGGTCTGCTACTAACATGTAATAGTTTTATTATAGCCGAGCTTGAAAATCCGTAGGCAGAACTTGTAACATGTATTATGTGTATAATTTTGTCAGTCGACTTGAATCATGATACATTACTCACATTTCACTGGATGCATTTTCGCTGTGAAATTATCCGCAAAATTTTCTGACCGCGTTCTGAGACGGAGGCTAATTTGCGATCTAAATGGAGAGATGACTATAATTTTATTAAGAACAAAACCTTTTTCTTATAAAAAAGCAAAACAATTGAATGCTTACGTGAAAACGGCGCCAAAGAAAACAGACTGGAGTTGAATAATTTTGGAATTTTTCGAATATTCTGTATAATTTACGAGGCTCGGGATCCTGGTTGTTTTGAGAAATAAGTATTTTTATTTTTCCCAATGTTTTTATTCTGTATTCCCCCTAGAAATAGCTTGGTATGTGTGGGATGGGATGCTTTTCTCATGATGTAATGTCACGCCCAATCACGCGACAAGAACATGATCTGCGCCATGTAAACAAGCGGCTGTGAGGCTGTGCTGAAAATGTCAAAATGTGTGTTCTCCTCTTTGGCCGAAATCTTTAAGGGAAAAAATGAGACAAATTTAATTTTTTTTGTATTGTGCAGCCAAAGGGTCCCTCTTTCTTAGATAGTAAACAGTTTTCCCCAAAAAATTCGTATTTTTCTTTAATCGGCTTCTGAAGCCAAGTTACCAAAATATGACGTTTTACTTCTTGTTGGGAATACTTGATTTTTTTAAGTTACCCAATCAAATGTTTTGATATTTTTTTGCACATTTTCATAGAATAGGGCTTCAGTTATAAAAAGAAACAAAAAATATTGCAATTTAGTTTGATTTTTGACTATTTTTCCACCAAAATAGAGGGTCCAGTAGTGGGGATGTCGGCCGGCAGGGAAAAGATGTCATTGCAGTGTTGTTTACATTTTGGAATGTGCGGGAAATCTAAACATTCCACTCGCGCGAGTTTTGAAGCAGGCGTGTCTCTAGGAAAATAAAGAAATTTGCGAAAAAACAGGAGTATTCGAAATTATTTTGAATGCCAAAATTAGTTCCATTAAGATAAGGACTTAAAATATAATTGTAAAAAAACAAAAACGGATTGGCATACTAACTACAAAGACTTTCTTTTGTTCTTCTCACTTTTAGCGCTTTTAGGTGCATGCTTTAAAACGTTTTTGACACACTCTTCTATATCATTCTCACTCGTATTGTGATTTGGCAACACACTAGCTGAAAATTAAAATAATGATATAATTAAAAAGATATACATTTTAATTTGTTAGACTTTCTGTTTACGTTTAAAAAGAAGGTTTGACGTGGCCCCTCAAAAATCGAAAACATTATTCAATAAGTGAAACAAATAGACCTTTTCATGAATTACGTCACGAACATCACTTGTCTCGTACTCAAACAATTGCCATGGTGATTATGTCCCTTGAGATATTACATGATTATTTTATGAATAAAAAGTAGTTGTAACAAAATCTGCTGGGAGTTAATCACCATGGCAATAATCTCAAAACGAGGTAAGTGATGTTCGTGACGTAATTTATGAAAAGGTCTATTCTCTTCTGTATGAACTTTTATGAAAAATGCATGAATTCTAACACCGCTTTTTAAAGTTAGTTATCTTTTAATACTTACCAACAACAGCCTTACAAATATTGGACTTTGGAATCCCCACTTTGCTTCCCTGTCCTTCATGAGTGTCCCTTTGAAATTGAGTTTGGACTTGACATAATAAGTCATAAATCTAAAGAAAAGAAGTAACATGCTAAATGGACCCATATTTCTGACATTTTTGGCCGGAAAATCTTTTCCTTCCAAAATCAGGCTCTGTCACATTTTGGGCATTTCCATTTTACATCATTGTGCAAAAAATTAGAAAAAACTAATGAGGCAATCTCGAGAAAAGCTGGTACAGACGGGACGGACGAACAGACAAGGGTTAATTTAAAGGACTATCTTAAGGTAGGTCCAAAAATTCAGATTATTTACATATCGCACTGTAGCAACATATGTTTTGTATTTGCATGCGCAAAATGTGGACCCCATAAATGTATTTGGAATTTTAAGATGAAGTTTTCAGAAAACATAATTACCTTTCCATCACCCTCCGTGTATTTTCAGCATAATCGTCCCCTCCGATATGTTTCATCTCCATAATCTAAAAAATAAATAAATGTCATTTTCCATTTTTTCGCCCCCCCCCCCCCATTTTATGACTTTTTGCCCCAAAAGTGTCAAAACCTTTATCGGAAAACCACTAAAATCAATCCATTTCACGTAATTATGACACCCATTTTATGATTTTTCTTCCGGACTACCACCCCCTGCTTCTTATACCCTCTACAATTAAGCACGGAAGAGTAGACTTCTGAGAAGGAACTTTAGTTGTCCTACATAGTAACCTGCATGAAATTAAAGCTCAATAGTACTTGAAATTATTTTTGTTGGACCTGGAATCACCCCTAACAATTAATTGCTCTCCTTCATCAAAATCCTCAATAGATTGGATTTGTTTCCAAAGGCAGTTTTCCTTATTTGGAACAGACATTGAGTTGTTGTTTTCAATATAATTATGTATCTGATACACCTGCAATTTTCTAATACCTAAAATGTGGTTATTTGTAACATTTGAACTAGTGTTCAAGGAGAACAATACTAGTAATTGTTCTTGAAAATAGTGGCCATGATATTTGATAATGAAAATAATGAAAAATCTCTAGGAAGGGAAACGAAACAGAACAAACTTCTTTGTACATACTTCCTGTCTCAAGAGGGAACTGCTGTGCAAGAAAACTTGTACTATCATTTCTTTTCTGTTGTGGTTGTGGAAGAGCTTCATTTGTTAACAAGGGCGATTCTGGTGAAGACTCAACCCGCCCATAAGGGGGGGGGGGTTTCAGGGGTCTTAAATACCGTCATACCGACAAAAATTTGGGTCAAATACCGTAGTACCGTCGATAAAAGAAGCCTAATTACCTAAATACCGATACCGGTAGAAAATGAAATACCGTAATCCCGTCGTTTTTTTCTGGTAATACCGATTTACCGGGGATAAAAAGGCCCAATACCGTTGTACCGTAAAAGTGAAACCCCCCCCCCATAAGCGTAGGATCTCCTTGATTTTCGAACTGGGGATGGGGACTTTGGGACTTCTCCCATTGATGGACTTCTCGACCTGACCAACTTGTTTGGCTCCTCTAGACCTGGAACGACCCCTCCTTGACCTGGAGGGGCTTGACCTGGCACGACTCCTTTGTGACTTGGAAAGACTTCTCCTTGACTTGGAACGGCTTCTCCTCGACTTGGAACAGCTTCTCCTCGACTTGGAACAGCTTCTCCTCGACTTGGAACGGCTTCTCCTCCTTGAAATGGAACGACTCCTCCTCCTTGACATGGAGAAACTACTGGAATTGGAATGACTTGACTTTAGGCTGAAGCAGCTTGACTTCAAGGGACTGTTCCTTGACCTAGAACAACTCCGCTGTTGCAACTTTGAACCGGGTGTTGAAGATTGATTGATGAGAATATTCTCTGTGATGGGGTTTGGCATCTCAGTTCCATCCATTGCTACAAGTGAAAAAAAAAACTTTAACACTGCAAATACATCTGTTCTAATCAATGTATGGGTTATAAAAAAAGGAAAACTAAGCAAGAATTATTCTTTAGATACTTTAAACGTACACATTTTCGCAGATTTTCCAGGTTAAGATTTTTTTCGAAAGCATCAATTTTCGCAAATATGCCTTTCGCGAGTCATACAAAGTGATATCAGGGTGATTTTTTACCAGAAATTGAAAAATGAGCCCCCCTAAGCACAAAAGAGTAGTCTGAAAAAAACAAGCTGTATAATGTATAAAAGTTGCGAAGCGATCCAGAGCCACCTCGATTCGCAAGTTGCAAGCAAAACATTTAGTTCCAAATAATAGGAAAATTTCATATTTTCAAAAAAACGGAATAACTAAAAATGTTTAAAAGGAAAAAAAACTTTCAAAAGAAGCAATTTCATATTATACTTAAGTTCAACAGATTGCAAGGATGGAAAAATGTCTTGTATATTTGGAAACAAAGTTTTAATCTGAAAGAATGCCCTAAGGGAAAAACTCCACTCTCAGAAGCCATTTTCCATTTCAAAAGCATTCTGAAAAGTTATAACTAGTGTTCGCACTGTCCAACTGACTGATAATATTTTTCTTAATTTTCCGAACACTGCAATACAGTAGCTATTTATTAAAAATTTTCGTTGGATTTGATTTCTGCCCAACACATAGTTTGAAAATCAAATTTTTCTGACGCTTTATCTGCCGACCAAACAATCAATTAATTACGACGCAAACCAAACGCAAACGTTTTAGATGCATATCAAAAAAAAAATTCTAAGCTCAGGCGAAAATAAAAAAGTGTAGTGTAGTGTTACCGGAAACCGGTCCAGTGACAAAACTTTTTTTCTGACCCGGTCGCAAAAATATATACTTTATATTTATCGCATCTTATATTATATTTAAGTTTATCGCATTAAAGTACTATAAATATGAACCATCATAAGGAAAATCAAGTTGACCGTTCAAGCTATCAAACGTCGTTTTCTTACAGTTGATATTCTCACCCAGTTGTAATTAAAGGTTTGTGCATTATTACTTGATACATAGTCTACACAATAGACAGATCCAGGCTTTTAGGCGTTACTCTTGGTCTATAGGCACTGCTATAGGCGGCCACTAGTGACCCCCACCGGGAATTGCTTATTAATAGGTTTAAACATAATAGACAACATTCACAAAAGATGTTTATCAATAGAGATTTTAAATAAAAGAATGTTTAAAACACAGCTGATTGGCTTAGGTTTCGAAACTCTCTATTGTTTCATTAAAACCTCAGTGCGCATGCGATTTATCTGGAGAATTTCAATATTCAAAACAAGAGCAGTGCTCATAGCCCGAAGAGTAGGAGTTTTACGCTCGAAACGAAGGAAGATATGACGTAGCCTACTTGATACATATAGAGATTACTTCATACTGTTTGTGTACATAAAAGTTATCTTTAAAGTTCTGTTTCAATGATCTTAAGTTATCAAAAATAGCAAAACAAATTTTTTCCAGCAAGCTGCATGTTCTCATGACAAAAGTTTTCCAAATTTTGAACGCATGCAAATGAAAAGTTCATGGTTCGCTACAAAAGTTTTCCATATTTTAAACCCATTCCGAAGATAATTTCATATTTCACGACACGTTTTCCACATTTTAATCAAAACGGAAGATAATTTCAAAGTTTACGATGAAAGTTTTTAATTTAAAAAGTTATTTAAGGTGATTTCCAATTGTTTACATCCATATTCAATGTCTTTACGATTAGCTTACTTTTTCAGAGGTTGACATATTCATCAGGCCGCGCCTGGCTGTGGGGTGTGGTTGTCAGCTTCAAAAGTTGGAGATAAGCCGATAAGTATATAATTCCCCCCCTCAAAGAGGTTTCAATTACCAGTTGGGTGTCATTGTTGTAGAAGAAGCACCAAGTAAAATTTAATCTATAGTTAATTTTGCTCCAAGTTCAAATTTTTCCAAACAACAAAATGAATCAAGGCAAGGAACCTCAGAGTTTTTTAAAGCTGCAAGTGTTTCATTTTCAGGCACAACATGGTCAGATTTCTCCAAAAATAATCAGTCTCTTGCCCATGTTACAATTCATTTATATGTACAGGCAAAATTCAAGTTAGTTTGTTGTTAAAATTGGCAAACATGCCCTGCCTGCTTTTTCAAGAAAATGCATCTCTCATTCCAAACCAACAGAATTGAAACAAAACATCGAATCCAGGGAGGGATAATAAGAAAACTTAATCATCCACCATTTCTTGTGCCAATCAGACAAAAATCATGATCCAATTCGACTCTTGAAGCATGAAAATCGAAGAAAAATATTACCGAGGAGCAGTATTTGTTGTCCATTTGTCGCCGCCATCTTTAACGTTTTGACGGCTAGAAACCAGTATGGTCTAATCATCAATACCCTTCCGAACCGGGCGACGTTCCCCGATCTGCAAGGAGAATAGAGCACCGCAGGGATGTTTTCGCGCGACGTGCCTTTAAAAATAACGTTATCCGTCTCAAAAAAAGCCACTCTACTGTTCTCTCGCTCGGAGCTCGATTGAATACGAGCCATGTAGTCATACACGGAGTTTCAAATTCGAATACGTCAAATTTAATGTAGTGGAGATAATTTTCTCTATCATTTCGGGGAATATCCTTCATGTTTTATCCCCTTAATATTCATTGTCGCGCGACTCGGAGATACTAAACGTTTTTCCTATCTCCTACCTTATAGATGGTTGAAAGAATGGAAAGTTAAAGCACACACGATAGCAAAACTGCTTCGCTCATGTACATTCGCTTCGCAAAAAACTCTGTGATAGCTTCAAGAAATTGCAAATCAATATAAAAGGGGTTGCGCGCGCTCCAGAACGCCCACGCTCCTCCACTCTGTTTGCATTGCAAAGCGTTTATTAGTTGCTGTACAGGTTACAGGAATTAAACATCTTGCTAGGAGAGTTCGTACTTTTACGGTGTGACAGGGCCTTTTTTAGTACGGAAAGAGACGGGAAAGAATATGTTAAAATCAGACGGTGACGGTGATTAGCCTTATTTCTTTATTCCGGTATTTTAACCCCTACAAATCAGTGTGACGGTTTTATCTCTTTTTTTCAATCTTCGCAATTCCGGGATTCCAAATCCCCACCGAAATATATTGGCATTTTTGGGTATTTTAACCATAGTCATTATGAAAAATAACGTTTGTCTTAACATTTGTTCGAATTTGAAGCTCGGGCGAGAATTTTACGACTTCAGTACCCTCACTTTGTTTCATTGGGTCTTTTTATTTGGTAGGGGTTAAGTGACTTTCAGGCTATATTCTCAGCCTTATTAGAACATTTTTGAGCTTTTAGATCCTGAGATCCTAAGGTTGTGCGCTTAAGTCTCATCTCATGTTAAAACTTAGATTTAAAATTCTTCTTTCCAACCGTACTTTAAAGCACCTAAATTTCACTTGCGGTTTTCAAATTTCGAGGGAATTCCCCTTTTGTGCCAAATATGACGTTGGGGATTGCAGCCAAAATTTTCATTTACACCCCCCCCCCTTTGTTACGTTCTAAATTGTCTCAATTTCAACAGGAAAGAAAGAAACACAGTAAAAGTTTTGAATTTTTCAAATTTGATATAATTTCGTAGGATTAATCACAAACATTGATAATCACAAACAAATGATAAATAAACAAATAAATAAACAATGATAATTCAATAACTATCTTAATATTATATAATGATATATCTACAATATCTATTTTAATTGTCATAAATAAGCGCTAAGATTTTTCCTAGGTATATTATATTATTTTATATTTAGGCCAATTCCTCCTTGGGATGGTATACTTCTATATACAATATGCAAAAAAACTATATATTAAGTATAGAGACTAGAGACTAAATATATCAAGTTAGTTAGTAACGTTATGTTGTTTACCGAATTACTTAGAAATGATTAACAATGAATACTTTTTGGACAAAGTTAAAACGAGTCCATAACATCTGTTTTTAAAGCAAACATAAAAGATATTCGTCACTTGTCCAAAATTTCATCACTTTTCCCCGACAAAGTTTTCCTCGATAAGGTATAAATTATTTTATTTGAAGACCCTCGAAGATCGAACGATTATTTTACAAAGTGGTGTAGATAAACTATTAGAATAAAATGCTATCATAAAAAGTAACATATCTATTTCTTCAGCAACAACGAAGCAAAGTAAGAATACAGATTTGTTTCTTTTGAAATAATATTTTATAGCTAGTTAGAAATAAATATTATTACTTTCTATGGTAGCATTGGCGATTGCGTCGCCGACATTCCGAACAAGTCCGTGACCTGGACCGTGACCTGGATCGGGAGCTTGAGCGCGAACGATTTCGTGATCTTGATCTGGTCCGTTCACGCCCAACTCGACCACCACCACGACCACTACCTCGCCCATCACCACGACTGCCCCTCCCACGGCCACGATCATTATGAAAACGCCTTTCCGGCTTTGTGCGTGGGGGTAACATGCCGTCTCCATTCACCCAATAACCGAGGCCAGCATCGCTTGTGTCGGCGTTGGCCACCGATTGCGCCCGGTGGACGAATAATTGTCTCGTGAAAGCTGAAAAAACAGATTTGAAGGGGTGGTGTAAATGAAAGAAACATTATAAGTAATTGATCTTGTGAACAACTAAAATGAACATAGCGTTTGTGACCTGTATGATCAGGTAAAAGGGTTATAAGATTAAATGCAGTCCTAAATTTGTTAACAGGGATTTAAATCACTAAGAAAAAATTGACGAAATTGGTTCAACGTGATGTATGTAATTTTTTTCCAAATCACACGTAGATAATTCTATTTTCAAATTTAAAGTTAAGTGATTTACTTACTGACTTGATTGACAGGAACACCCGGTGGAATGGAATCCAACGATTTACCTGTCCCATCTGAAAAAAAGGTTAATAAACTTACAAGTTGGAAAAGCATGAAGGTAAATCGCTGTTTCTATTTTTTTTTCATATGTGTTGGGCAACTTACAAAGTCTCCCTCCCTTATCAAATTAACCCCTAGAACAATGTACAATCCTAAAGATTTCCAGTTATAATATACCTACCAAATCCAGAGATCCTGCTCTGTAGATTGTTTAACTGATCAGCAGCTAAAGAATATAAAAATGAATTATTTTCAGTAACAGACTTTTAGCCGAAAGCTGGTGGTCCGTCTGGGCGATCTTTGTATTATCAATGAATTATTGGGTTTGAGTAATATGTCAAACCATATTGGTAGAAAGTGAGGACAGGAAGTAGTATGAAAATCTCAAGGAAATAATTCAAAATTAGTAGGGGATACTAAGAAGTGAACTGTTAGCATCAAAGACAACCTTCGATAAATATGTGAACAATTAAGAATTTCTGTCTAACTATATTCACTCAGGAGATTTGGGTCGCAGCACCTTTATAAATATAACTGATAAATCAACCGAATATAGAATATTATATACCACCGTTGATTATTGTCTGCAACTGAGACATTAAACTGATCATTTGAGGGTCGGTAACTTGTGTTGACATTTTTTTACTACAAATATTAGAACTGAAAAAGAAAAAGAAAACGGAACTTCTTTTATTATAAAACTGGGACTGAATTTGTAAGTTGTTTCTGACTTCCTACACGTCCAACGTCTACCTGCGTCTACTCAAAGAACACATATGCTGATTTTTAGTATTTTATAAAAACTAGATATACTGTATCCGCCAACGTAATTTAAATTTTAAATAAAGTAAACATTTGGACATTTCAAAACAGTTAAAAAAGTAATAGTCTCTATTAAAATAATGGTCTCAATTATAAATAATTTTTTAAATAGTACCGGGTGTGTCAAAAAAAACGCCCCTATTTTTCGATTCTCGACGTACATTTTTCTATTTAGTTGACCTGCTGGATTTTTTTTGTGAGTATTGTACATTTTATTTCCAAACATTTCTAGAAGTTTGGCAGAGTTGCCTCAAATAAATTAAAAGTTATGAACATTCTCGCAAGATCGCTACTTTTTGTGTTGTTCACAGAAGCAATTAATTGACGTCAAAGAAGACGTTAAACCTTTACATTCTAGCTTTCCTATCAGCTGTAAAAACAGTTTTAAAGTAAAACTGAAATTGAAGCGAGATGTAGAAGGGAACACTACTACTAAGCCAAAATCTTTTTATGTCAAACTTATCTTTTTTTAAAATTAAAGGGGTTTTGGAATCTTTTCGCAGTGTTATGGTAACATCTCAAGGTGTTCAAGGCAATGTAAAGCATTTCTTAGCAAAACAAAATTTCATCAATTCGTTTCATTTCCATTATTTAATCGATCATATTATATTCTACAAACTCTGTTCTGCTTCTTTACCTTTTTGCAAAACACTTGAATTGAAAACCTAATGATTTTCATGCACAAAAGGTAATAACATCAGTTCGTTTCTGCATCATTGACGATTTGAGAGTCTTTTTTTTGTCGTCGCAATCGACGTTAAAAAATGGCCTTACTGGAACTAGCTAGAATCTATCAATTATTGACCTTGCAACAGAACTTAACCTATGAAACAAAAAAATAATGCCACTTTGGTGTTTTAAAAGTAGTGAGACAAAATAAGAAGGTAAAAACGAAGCGTATTTTGATTTCTTGTTCCATACAGGAAAATTTAAATATCAAAATCTGTGAACGGTGAAAAATTGACGTAAGTCAGCCAAATCGTCATAAAGTCATTTTAAATGAACCTACAAATGTATAATTCTCACCAAGGGTTAAAAATTAAATTTGAAATCGTCCCTGAAAATTTCACTTGCCTTTGTTGGATAGAAATTCGTACGTCGAAAATCGAAAAATAGGGGCGTTTTTTTTGACACACCCGGTATAGAAAACAGAAAACTCAACCAAACATTCTGTTTGAAAGATATAATAGATATCTATTTCCCGGGAATATCGAAGATAACAAGTAATACATATCAGGTGGAATTTTATTAGAAAAAATTAAATCAAACTATTCTTAGCTAACAAATTGAAATACTTATAAACTGCACTATACTTGTCTTGTCTTTTAAATTCTCCGATACTAGTCACCTGAATAATGGAAAAAAATAGATTTTTAAACTGAATGATTTTCAAAATATAAAACATGAGGGTAAAGGAACTGTAAAAAAGATTACAAAGAATATCAAGGGAATTACCTATTTCATAATTCTTGGATTCAATTGTTGGTTCGACTTACTCAGGACATCAGATTGAATCTAATTGAATTAGAAAAAAACAAAGCAGAAATCAGGCTAACTTTTAAAACGTAATACATAATCTCAAAGGAAATTGGGTTCAGAGAAACATTAGCGAGGTTAAGCAAGAAGCTATCTATTACGTACGGAATCTATTACGTGAGTTTTTCGCGGGCTAGAGCCCGAATCTCAAGGCTAACTCTGTCCCGTGAAATTTGACCTGTACGTCATAGCTTGGGGAGTGGATCTATTGCGCGAAATTCTCCAATCTCACGTAATAGATATCGATTAGGATATAAGCATGATCCACGGGAAATTTACCTTACGGAGATTGGGCTGAATCGTTTAGGATCAAAAATCACCCGAAAAAAATGTAAACAGAAAAGAAACTTTGGTAAATTTTTTTTGATTTCTGACAAGTTTGAGCTGAGAAAACTAACAGTAGAAATTTTTAGAATCTCATCTGTGGAAACTATGATGCATACAAACAAAGTGAAATGATTTATATTGCACAAAAGAGGTCAAGATGTAAGGGTAATAAAATAATCTTTGCTGACTTTTTTATCAAACCAAAACAAACTGAAGTTTCTTTCTGGTTCTTTTGTTTTTCTTCTCTTTTTTATCTTGCTTTTTATATGCTCTCAAAGTCCAAATACATTCAAAGTAACCATTACAATGAACAGCATGTAACCATATTTCTTTTTCATGTTTTTCAGTGTTTCTTTGGTGCCACCATCAAGTGCGACGAAGCCAAAGTTATAATGTCACCCACCCAAAGCAACAAACACGAAAAAGACTGCTCTGCCAAGCTCAAATAAATTTACCCTTCCACCCAAAGCATAACAGAAGAAATCTTTATTTATTGCTCCAATTTCAACTGCTACAACTAAGCAACGAGATTCAATTTCTGCTCTCCATCATCACTATATATTGTACGACAATCAGCAACCCCCCACAACCACACAAAACCTTTTTGTTTTGTTGGGGTCAATTTTCACACACAACAAAACACACAAACGAACACAACCAAATCAAACGTTCTCGAGATTAGAATTTATGTTATGTCAACAACACACACCAAAACTTACTCCCCAAAACGGCCTGCTATTAAGAGGAACAACACGCTGATTCACACAACCGCTGACTTCAAACCGTTCTCGACAATTATATAAGCTCTATCTTCTGACAACCGCTACTGCTTTAAGTTCTCAATTTTTTACTGAAAAATGTTTATTGACTGGTCATCCTTCAACTTCTTCGACATTATAATGTTATACGTTCCAGAAAGTTTGGTTGATTCTAAAGAGACATCTCCCTTCCTAAAAAGGTGATATTGATACCTTGGAATGTAAAGAAGCAGAAGAAGGAACACCTGCCAGATATGAAACTCGAGACCTGGTTTGCACACTTTTTTATTGGTAATGCTAATGGTGAAGCATTCATATAGAAATGCAGCTAAATAAGAATGACAGACTGTTGACTGTATACACTATGCTCTTACAGATTATTTTTTTGTTTATAAATAAAGCAGTAATTTTTGATTGGTACCTATGTAAACTAGGAATGAAATTATGAAATTATATTCTATTGCAATGTTAAGAATTCATTGAAATGATAAGTCATAGTCATATTTTTTGTTTATAAAAATGTTGAATAAAAATAGTAAAAGTAATACAGAGAAAACTCTGACTATGCTTGTCTAGTTTTAATTTTTGTGAAAACATTTGTCTTGGGAAAAAAATTAGTAGATTAAGATTGAAAGTAAGGGGATTTTATAGACCAAACCACCAACAAGAAAGCTGGAAAAGAAAGAAAGAAAAATAAAATTTTATAAGTTGGGCCGAAAGTGAGATACGGAAAAATAAACATTACGTCATACGTCATAGATCGCCTTTTTGCTTAACCACTTTTTTTTCTATGCCGTGAAGCTTTAGGAATCAGGCTAAAACGCCTCGGATCCAGTCTAAAAACTCACGTAATAGATTCCGTACGTAATAGATAGCTTCTTGCTTAACCTCGCTATTAGAAACTCCAACGACTTTAAACCGGTCACTTTTATTGCATTTGTTTTTTATTTTGCGAGAAAATTGAAGGATATACCGAAAAAAGTAAAACATGTAATAACTAAGACTTACCGTTTCTTACTTCTTACAACTACTTTTTCAAACCTGAAGTCAAATAGAGGGATGATATCCAGAATTTGATGTCCAAATCAGTCCAAAACTGTCACTTTTAATATGTATCGTCTTATTGCGATGTATGGTCTGCTAACATACAGATAATCAATCGTCTTATTGCGATTTATAGTCTGCCACCCTTCCACCCTTGTTCAGACTTTAGCATTTGGTGATGCCCAACTCCGGCTAGCTGGCAGTTTATTTTTAATACGTATCGTCTTATTGCGATGTATAGTATGCCAACATATACTTTTATATCTATCGTCTTATTGCGATATAGTCTGCCATCCGTCCATTCTATTCCTGATTTTAGCATTTAGTGATGCCCGACTCCAGCTAGCTGTAATTTGATAAGTATCGTCTTATTGCGATATAAGTGACCAGTCAACATCTAGATAATTTATATTTATCGTCTTATTGCGATCTTTTCTACCAATATTCGTTTCAATAAGCCATGAAGTCATGTCCAATTTTGGATTGCTGCTTTCTTTATTACAAAAGTCCTTTCCCTTATGTGAGCACTAATCTTAGTTTCCTTTTATTTCACTTGGTGCTAAAAACCTAATTTTTGGATTTTTGAGTTCAGCTATGCGAAAATAATTGTACATCTGAAATCAGGAGGCTTCAAAGTAGTTCTTCCTTTTCTAAATTTTTCGAATTATTTATCTTAGAAAATATAGTGTTCTAGTAACGGTCGAAAAATGGCAAGCAAAACAAAGATTAGTGCACACTTAACCCTTTAAGTGCCGATGTCGTATATATACGACATGGGCTATATAGGAGGGCGAAGCCCTCCTGTAATGCCCAGTTTGATTTAGAAATCGTTATTTTTGGTCGAACTCGTAGGAATTAGATTGTCCTTTATGGTCAAGCAAAAAAAATTTCAAAAGTGAGTCTTTCCAGCGAGATTTTAAGCGAAAAAGTCAAAAAAATGCAAAAAATTGACAAAAATTCACTTTTTTGAGATTCTGACCGTTTTTTGACTATTTTTGGTCAACGAGTGATCCAAGAACCTCCAAATTTGGCCCTGTTTTACTTTATTCTGTTTTCTAGTGAGTCGATTTGAAGTTTTACCACTGGGCACCTTTCCATCAGTTCAGTCAGGTCCGCGCAGCGGGCCTGACTGATTTAATTCCCTAACCTACCCCCCCCCTTGGCCGCCGCCCACCACGCCCTTCCTAAATAGGGCGGCGCCGAAGGCGCCCAAAAGAAAGAGGAGACTCTAAGCTATCCAACGAGCTATATACAAGCTTCTAATTCATTCTAGATCAGAAGATATAAGCCCTTAAAGTTTGAACTAGCAATTTTTAAAAAAAAACTTAGAAAAAAGGACCCTGGCACTCAAAGGGTTAAAGCGAATGAACTTTAATAGCTGATGATTTACTACAAAAATTAAAATGTACACTAGGACTTGACATTCATTACATATTCATTCCAAAGTCGAAATGGTTTATAAAAGTAGGAGTTAAAGTGGGGGTAAGAAAGTTTATCTCAAAGTGTTAGCTTATTCATGCAGGGAGGATGATATGAAATATGAAAACAAAATTTCATTTACATTAGGTTGTTTTGATAACATAGCTAAAAAGAAATACTAGTAATGTCAAGTACTAGGAACATTAAATTATTGTGCATTAAAATTTCCTCCTTAAGGCGTACAAACTTTAGCGAACAGAAACTTTTTTGGCTTATGCATGCAATTGTTAAAGATAAAAATTAATTTTTATTCAAATTCAAATCATATTTGTAGGCTTTTACATCTTAGTTAAAAAATACTGTTTCAATTTCAATTCAAGGAATAACTGTTAGTAATTCGATTTCCTTTGAGAAGTCTCGTTTTAACGAAAGGATTCACAAAAGTAAAATGGCGTAGATTTTACATTTATTTGACCTTGCCAAAGCAAAGTTTCTGTTCGCTAAATTTGTACGTCCAAAGTATTTTGAATCGGTCCATCTTTGCTTTCAATACGGTTGACAAATTATTTCAAAGAACAATATACACAGGTACAAGCTGCATTTCCACTGGTACATACACTGGTTATGATACCATCGTTGCAAAGTGCATCAAATTCATTTAGGAGCTGAAGATACTTTGATTTATTTAAAAGATGCGAGTACCTGGCAATAGTATTAGCAGATAGTTCATTCAGTCGCTTTTCTTCTTGATGGCGATTCTGCATTTGTGGATGGTTGTTGATGTAATCAAGCCGGTCTTGTGGTATTTTATCAATTAGACACCATCGATCCTCACTTTCAGCTCTTGATAAAGCAGTATAGGTTATTCCCAAACTTTGCTGTTCCATGTACTTACCTTCTTGTATACTCACCCTCATGAATTCAGCAGGTTGATTGCTTCCAACAGTGATACCTTGGGCCTTAGCTATTGGGAGGGAATAACCAGGCATCAATGGTAAACCAGTTCGACTACAGCATTCACTTTCACATTTTGAGCGGACTGCAGTAATCGGGATAAATTTGGGATTGTTAATATCCCAAGCTGGTCCAGTATACCTCGGGAAGTAAACAATAACTGCTGTAGGTAATTGTGGAGGTGATGTGCCTTTTTCATATAAAATTGCTTTTACAATACCAACAGCACCATTATGTAAGCCATAGGGGGTAAACGCTTTTTGGTTTTTTGTCAATATAACTTTCGAATTAACTGCGATTGTGGCTTTAGGTGGTATTTGACCAACTTGTTTATCTCCATTCTTGTGATGATAACCTCGACCTGTAGATGGTATTGTGGCAACAGGAACATTTAAGTTTGGCTAAATTCTTTCGGTTTTCTTTATTCACCTCACGCCAAGTTTCATGCAATGTTATTGTTATTTCAGCATTGCAGTAATTTATCTTTTCAGCCTCAGGAAGCTCTTTTTCGTATCTGGCATTTACAGCAAGCCAGTCTTGTTGGGTGATTCTGCCACCTCTAATTCTTAATAACCTTTCAAGAAACATTTTTTCACACTCTTTCTGTCCGCATTGTCTGATTAAGAACAATGACGTCTTGAAAGTTTTCGGTAAATGGCAAACCCGGCAAGCTCATCAGGTGAAGTATTCTTTGCAGGGCGGAGATGAAGATCTAACTTTTTAACTGGCCCCAGCTGGCCAAGATCACCAAAAAAGTTCACAACTGGAATCGCTCCGAAGGTATTGTCATAATTATTTGTGGCTTGGGAAAATCTTTCACTTGTCCATCCAAGGAGTCCTTTTGAAAACATGCTTCGTTCATCCATATTTAAAACAGCCAATTCAAGCCCTTTATTTTTATAACCAATAGTCTCACAAAGCTTTTTCAAAGCCTTTCCCTTTAATGGGTAATCACTCATTTGGGCTGATTTGAGATCATTTGTTTTGGATTTCGAAAGAGGAGGTGTGGTGGAGTGAACTGTCCGACCACCTGGGAGAAGCAAACTTGCTGTTCCAGTAGGAGCCAGATTCAACACTGCATTATTTCTTTGACGTAATCTCCTTGCTATAAAACTAAGTGAATTTATGACAAAAGTTTTACCTGTACCTGCAGTCCCCTGTACCAATAATCGTAACGGTTCATAGTTCTCCCCTTTCTGGAGTAAAATCATACGTTCTAGATTTATTGCTATTATTAGTCTTTGCAACTCGTTGGCTAAAAGTAGATTAATTCTTGGCAAGTGTAGCATCCTTTCTCTAGATCTGGGCGTGTGGCGTAAAAAATTTGTTGCTATTATTAGTCTTTGCAACTCGTTGGCTAAAAGTAGATTAATTCTTGGCAAGTGTAGCATCCTTTCTCTAGATCTGGGCGTGTGGCGTAAAAAATTTGTATATGTTATATGTACGAAAATTTATGAGCGAAGCAGTTTTGCTATATTGTGCACGTACCTTTAACTTCTATCCCAAGCGAAAATTTGCTATAAAATTTGCTATATAAATCACATCTTCAAACCGATGATTTTATCAAAATGACCTTGAATGGTTTGGCTTGAAGCCACGAAAACTTTCTCGGTTTGGTAGCTAGGACTGCGAAAAATGCTGTTTTAAAATGGTGTACCCTAGCAGTGAACAGCAACAAAATTACCGGAAGCCGAAACACGGACTTAGAATCTGAAGTTGATCAAATTGCCGCGCGGGCGGCACGCATCTAAGCAATCTAAGCAGTGGTTCTTCGGTTTTTAATGTTTATTTTGCTGTTAAATGAAAAAAAAAATAGTTTGAAGGGTGACAGAAAGGATCATCCCTTGACTTTTAACAGCAAGTATCAAGTATCAAAAAATAAGGTCAATCAATGAGAGGTTTTTGCAAGTCGCGCGGGTGGGAGGAGTGCTCTTTTAGTGAACGAAACTTACCTTGCAAAACCAAGTGGATATTCTATGATAAAGAAGTACGGAGGTAATCAAATTTGTCGAATTTGTCAAGAAATAAATCAAAACTGCCGAAGAACCAACAAGCCATCTTTGTACATTTTTGTTTTTGTTTTATTTTTATGTTTTTGTTTGTGATGATTTCGACGGGCGATTCGTGATTCGAATAAAAATGTTCGATCGTTCGACGAATATCGTTCGATTTTATTAAGGCACCATTTACACTAGAATAACTAGAAGGAAAACAAAAGTTCGATGCGCGGGCAGCGGCGGGTGTTGTGCCGCCGTGGATTCTGTAATGTGTTTGGGGCATTAAGGCTCTTACGACCCTGTGTCTCTATAGCGGCTTTATTAGAAGAGGGATTTTTAGAGAGTCTCTTATTTTGCTAGCAACTTGCGAATCGAGGTGGAGTCTGGATCGCTTCGCAACCCTTATACAATACGGCCCTAATGTTGTCAACGGTCAATTCGCAAATTTTGCGGTCAACAGGTACCTTATGCCCAAGGGTCCCAAAAAAACTAAAAAACGCCAATTTTTTCCAAGGGAAAGTGGGTTTTTAAATTTGCCAAAGATTGACACTGCAACGACTTCTTCTTAAGAAACGCTAATTTTCAAAGTTGAAACATTCCAGAGGCTAAACATGTTGGAATAGCGGCTAGATGAAAAAATAGGTGAAAAAAAACAACTGAATTTCCATTTTTAGTACCCGCATATCATTGAAATTTTGTAAATTTTGCTTACGCGCATGCATTTGCCAAAAGAGTCGCACTCCGCTCGCTTACGCTCGCTCCGTGCGTAATTAGGGGTAAAGGGACCCAATGACGTCACGTGTTTGGGAAAAACTTCAAAATGCGATATCTCGAGTTTGAAGAAGAGTGGAGAGCTCGTTGACCCCTCATTCTATCGGGAATTTTATGGGGAATGAGATGAGAGGGTTTATGAGGCTTGAGTAGGACTTTTAAATTTGGCTGAATTTTTAGCCATTTTGAGCTGATGACGTAATCAAAATAGAAAACATGCGATATCTCGAGTTTGAAGAAGAGTTGAGAGGTTGTTGACCCCTCATTAGATCGAGAACTTTATGGGGAATGAAATCGAAAGGTTTATAAGGCATAAGTAGGACTCTAAAATTTGGCTGAATTTTTAGCCATTTTCAGCTGATGACGTCATCAAAACAAAAAAATGCGATAACTCGAGATTGGAAAGGAATTGGGAGGTCGTTGACCCCTCATTCAGAACATTTTTTGGCCAAAAGCGTTATTAAATAAGCAAAAAACCTGTTTCAAGGCTTGAAATAGTACGAATTTTGGGGAATGCGTGAAACAAATTAAATTTCGCGGGAATTTAATTTCGCGGATTGACGATTTTGTAAAATTTTGCGGGAACTTAATTTCGCGGTTTTAGGCAAAATCCGCGAAAATTTCTACCCTTAAGGTAAACCCCTCTTTGGATCGGAAAATTTATCAAGAATGCAACGAGAGAGAGGTGTTATGAGGCCTTATGACGACTTTAAATAAAAATTGGTTAACATTTGGGTAAGCAGCGTGAAAAAATCAAAACAAAACAGCCGAAAAGAACTGAACTCTCGGAATAAATAATGGAAAAACGTAAAAAACAATTTTTTGATGAGCTCTTACTCCATTCTTTCCAAAAAGTCACAGTCAGTGAAATTAAAACTGATGAAATGCATAGAAATTATTACAAAACTACTCGACACACACGTGACACGATCCAAAGCAAATAAATTCAGCTTTCGCCACTTTCGTTCGTTTCGTGAAAACCAAACAGTTTTTTTATCAATGCATGCCATAAAAACTTGAAATTCTTTAATACTTGTCATGAATATTTTCCTTAACAAAACAAGGGAATGTCAATGTCTTTGATTAAACCAGGTAACCAACGAGGGATTTTTGTAAAAAATCCCTTGTGTCTCTCTCAATCCTCCACAAAACTGTGTCTTTGACTTTTCAGCATCAATTTTTCAACAATCAACACTTCATTACTTCGAAAATTCGACACGTTTACGGCTTGACGATAGTTGAAAGTCGAAAAGTTCGCCCCAATTAGTTTCTGTTGCAAAAATGTTGTTTCAGACTATTAATGGCTTAAACCAGTATGCATTTTCTCATCTATGCATCGAAACAAAAACATCGAAAAGTGTTATCAATCTGATAGAGAAACGCAATAATGAAGAATTTCTTCTCAATCGAAAAAATACAATACATCT
This sequence comes from Clytia hemisphaerica, assembly GCF_902728285.1. Lineage (NCBI taxonomy): Eukaryota > Metazoa > Cnidaria > Hydrozoa > Leptothecata > Clytiidae > Clytia > Clytia hemisphaerica. The sequence continues at coordinate 94,504 of NW_027103588.1, read as the reverse complement.
TCTTTTTCTGTGTATAGTAATGTATAATGATTTCACATCTCTGAAAAAGCTGCTGCATTTATTTTGAAGCTTCTGGATGACAAACTTTTTCTTTATTTTGATGTGCATAATTTCGGCGGGAACTTCAGTCGAATGTTTTTGTTCGAAACTTAAATTCGAATCTAACAAGATTTTCGAACAAAAACATTCGACATTATCTAGAGACCCGGAAGTTATTTTTCACTCAATTTTTCATTTTTTAACTTTGAAATTTTTGCTTTCTTTAGCTTTCCGAGTTATTTTTGATTTTCTAACTCGGGAAATTGTGCTTCCTTTAATTATCCGAGTTATTTTTCTTTTTTTAACTTTCTGTAAATAGACTAAATCCATTAAATTTTACGTTGAATAAAAAGGCTCGCCTCGCTCGTAAATTATTTCTCGTATTGCACTCAAAGTCATGCGATAACTATTACTTATTGAGTCTTCATTGGATTGGTAATCATCGATAGATAGAATCTATCGGATCAATTAGAAATCGATTTTATTTCAGTAAAGTTAAAAATTTATTACCCTTTCGCGCTGACGACATTTAGGGCCAAAATGGCGTCCTCATCACAAGATTCACAGTATTTTGAGTTTTGATTTGATCCGTTTTAAGTTGTAATTTTTAGATTTATGAAATTTTGGATTTTCGGAATTTGTTTGGGGTTTGGGATTTTCGGAAAAAGAGTACGTGCGATATTCTTTTGAGCAGCGGATTGATAGCCTTCACCTCTTCTTACATAACTAGTGTGGGCTTGAGGCGTCTATAGAATCATTTCGCTTTGCGAACACGAGACTCGTTCTCCGTGCGTAACCCCTTTTACGATTGATTTTATTACGCACGGAGCGAGCGTAAGCGAGCGGAGTGCGACTCTTTTGGCAAACGCATACGCGTAAGCAAAATTTACAAAATTTCAATGATATGCGGGGCCTAAAAATGGATTTTCACCTTTTTTTCGTCTAGCCGCTGACTAACCATGACTAACCATGTCTAACCATGTTTAGCTTCTGGAATGTTTCAACTTTGAAAATTTCGTTAAAATTAGCGTTTTCTAAGAAGAAGTCGTTGCAGTGTCAATCTTTCGCAAATTTGAAAACCCACTTTCCCTTGGAAAAAATTGACGTTTTTTGGTTTTTTGGGACCCTTGGGGCATAAGATACCTGTTGACCGCAAAAATTTCAAAATTCGCAAATTGACTGTTGACAACATTAGGGGTAAAGGGACCCACTAACTACGGGTTTGGGAAAAACTTCAAAATGCGATATCTCGAGTTTGAATAAGAGTGGAGAGCTCGTTGACCCCTCATTCTATCGGGAATTTTATGGGGAATGAGATGAAAGGGTTTATAAGGCTTGAGTAGGACTTTCAAATTCGGCTTTAAATAAAAATTGGTTAACGTTTGGGTAAGCAGCGTGAAAAAATCAAAACAAAACAGCCGAAAAGAACTGAACTCTCGAAATAAATAATGGAAAAACGTGAAAAAACAATTTTTTGATGAGCTCTTACTCCATTCTTTCCAAAAACTACTCGACACACATACGACACGTGACACAAAGCAAATAAATTCAGCTTTCGGCACTTTCGTTTGTTCCGTGAAAACCAAACAGTTTTATCAATGCATGCATAAAAACTTGAAATTCTTTAATACTTGTCAACAATATTTTCCATAACAAAGCACGGGAATTTCAATGTCTTTGATTAAACCAGGTAACGAGGGATTTTTGTACAAGCTCTCTCGTTCGTGCCTCTCCCAATTCTCCACAAAACTGCGTCTTTGACTTTTCAGCATCGATTCTTCAACAATTGACACTTCTTACTTCGAAAATTCGACACGTTTACAGCTTGATGATAGTTGAAAGTCGAGAAGTTCCCCAATTATTTTTTTTGCAAAAATGTTGTTTCAGACCATATTTTCTCTCATCCATGCATCGAAACAAAAACATCGAAAAGTGTTATCAATCTGGAAGAGAAACGCATTGATGAAGAATTTCTTCTCAATCGAAAAAATACAATACATCTTCCTTTTATGTGTATAAATAATTTCACATCTTTGAAAAGAAGCTTCTGAATCGAAAAGATTTTTCTTTTTTGATGTGCATATTTTCGGCGGGAACTTGTTAAATGTTTTTGTTCGAATCTAACAAGATTTTCGAACAAAAACATTCGATATTATAGAGACCCGGAATTCCCAAGATATTTTTTCCGAGTTAAAAACCGAGTTACGAAAAAACCGAGTTATCCCGAGTTATGACGTCATTTTTGCGAAGCGAATGTACATGAGCGAAGCAGTTTTGCTATCGTGTGTGCGTACCTTTAACTATCCATTCCTTTCAACTCTCTATAAGGCAGGAGATGGGAAAAACGTTTCGAATCTCCGAGTTGCGCGATACCAAAATATAAAGGAGATAAAATATGAAGGATATTCAGCGAAATGGTAACTCAAATTACCTCCGTCATATCAAATTTGACGTATACGTCAGAATGATACGAAGAACGAGTAAACCCTCCGTGACCCGTGACGCCAATATTAAGGAGATAACAAAGGTGAAGAACATCCCGGGAAATGATGAATCAAATTATCTCCGTTATAGTAAAATGTTATATTTGAATTTATTGCAAAGCGAAAGTGATGCCATTATGCTCCCTATCCTGTTTGACGTCACGGCGATAGAGATATCTTGACACTGATTGGTTCTACAGATTCGTTGTCATGGTTTCAGTTTATCATCAAAATGGTATTCTCTTTTTTTCTCTCCGAATTTGGCTGATTCGCAATTCTGAGAAACTGCTTTGGCTGTTTTTTTGAATTTTTATGGAGTCATTACTTTCTGTTATCATCATTACAATTTACTTTAATTTGTCCTGTTTTTCTTGGCTTCGATCCTTGATTGGCATCGTTCTTTTTTGGTCATTGGTTTGGTTTCGACTTTCATTTCAATCAAATCGACAGCAAAGAAAGAAGGTGTACTGGCTGTTATTGTTCATAATGAACAATTTGTTTGTTGCTGTTGGTCTTCCGATCAGGGAAGTCAATTTTAAAATTTATTGTGTTACAAATTACTTCTCATTTTTTACATTTGGTATTCGGGTATATTCTCCTTGCTTGCCTTTTTCTGTTTAAAAGATACCATATTGAAGCAACTTTCAGTGTAGCTGGAACCTCGATATTCCAGGATTAGAAAAAGCTATACATGTTATCTTTTTTCTTTAAAGAATCAACAACCCATCAACATCAATAAATTACACACATTTACTCAGAGAAATTTTTAAAATTATCTGCCATTATGACTTTCTTGAAGCGCTCTGAAATGAACCAATCGGGTTATGAATCGGAATTCCTATGGGAGTTCTTTTCCGAAATTTGTAAAATAGCTAAGTGGGCAAAAAAACTTTTCCCGGGGGTTTGAGGAAAAAACAGAAGTGCTGTCATTTGTTTTTTTATTTAGCCAGCTATTTAAATTTGGGCTCAAAAATATTTAAATAAATAAGTTAATAGTATTCAATATACTATTTGTATCTATCAGAAAATTAAACACTTACAGAACGACATCGTTTATCATTTGGAATACCCCCGTATTTGGACCATTCTATGGTGGGCGCAAAATAGGGCGGAAACTAAGTAGCACCCTCAGTGCAAGATTGCCGCCTCATTTTTATTCGCCCGCGCGAGAATGCGAGCTAATCATTTTTTTCTCGCGCGCTCAAGGGGAAAAGGAAAGTGATCGATATTCTTTGAAGGAAAAACGTCAGAAACAAACCCAAAGACCAAAAGATGTATTTTGTTGTTGACAATCGATCCTGTGAAGATGAAAAAATTTCTGCTTTGCGTTTTTTTCGGAACGCTGAAAAACTCTAATTTCGATAATCCTTTAAGATAAAGAGGTTGCGAGATTTGGGTTAGCGAGGCAAAAATCGCTAAAAAGCTGGTAAAATCGTAATCCTCAAAAATAGATGTTCCAGCCTCACTGACTTTTGTTTGCCACTCAACCGAATTAAATATTTTTTGCTAGCCGTGTTTTACTGTACTGTACTGCAAAATTGATTATTTTAATAATATGTAAGCTTCTCCAGACAGAATTTGTTTTTTTCGAAAAGAAAACTTTAACAATGTAGTCACTAAAAACTAATTAGCATGCTTTCATTCAACGGAATGAAGATATCCAAATAAAAAAAACATTTTGCACGCAAGGAATTTTTTAGTAGACCTTTTTACCGTGAACCGAAAATAATAAAAAGAACCCGGTTGCCTTTTGAATTTAATGTGACCGCCATACTGGCCATCACGGCCTGCAGCCTCTTAGCGCCTCGATAAATAAGGAAGGGGAAACCAGGCTAAGCGCCCAAAATATTTTTATCATGTGACTTGAAGCGTAATAAAGTTGTAAAATCTTAATGATGTTTTTTTAATTGAATGAAAGGATTGCAATGTTTATTGAACTTCTAGTTTGATGGATGAACTTGTTTGATAAGAATGATACCAAGAATTTCATTCAAGGTTTGTTTTGATTATTTTACAGATCCGGTGTCGACTTTAGATGACGCATGTCGATATTAGACGATTCTATGGTAGATCATCTAATCCTTCCAGCTCACCCAACAAATAGAGACTTATATGCATAATTTTGCGTTCTTTCAAACCACATGTAGTAGTTAATTCCTGTGACAAACAATGATGAATGAATCTGTAGGGGTGGTACAGTCATTTTCCGTTGGGGTTGTGGGACGACAAAATATGTTGTTTTTTGATAGTTAGGGTTTGTCGTTCTTTTTTTTGTTGCTTTTAAATAGTTATTTGTTGTTCATTTTAGATAGTCTCTTTCTCATTTTTGTTTGCATACTTTTCAAATGTGGAAAACTTGTCGTGAACTTGATACCGTGAAGTCTGATAACTTGCATCAGTGGAGGGAAACTTACATAGCCATCAAATGACTGACCAATCAAAGCAGCAAAATTTCAAAACAAATGAACTCCACCATTTTTGTTTTGATTTAACTTTGTATATTAATGACCAGACAGGTCATTCATTTGAGGGCTATGCATGTTTGCCTCTACTGATGCAAGTTACCTGATCTCACGGTATATAATTGCATTTTAAATGTGGAAAGCTTTTTTTGTCAATTTGGAAACGTTTTGTTGTCGCCTTGAAGTTTTCTTCCGCATACGTTTTTCTTCCGCATACGTTTTTCTTCCCTTTGGGCATTCTTTCAGATTACAAAAATGTTTCCAAAAAGATTTTTTTCCCTCCTTGCAATTTGTTGGAAATTATATCCTTATTTAACATTATTAGTTATATGCAAAATGACTCTTTTTTAAAATTATGAAATTTTCCTTGGTTCATTTTATGATATCCTCCTTTTTGTAAAGGTGAAGCGTGACGCTACAGATCAAATCTGTGTTTTGACTGGACTCACCAACCTTTCTAAATTCAAAATACCCTGAGTTTGCTAATCTTTTCATCTTACTTCTTATATTGTTGTTTCTTTAAACTTTTTGCTATTTATTTTAGAAAATGAAAATAGAACGGTTGAAGCTTCATTTTTCATCAATGAGAGATAATACTACACTGACTACAGATGTCATTTTTATAGAGGGACTATAAAAAATTTGCAAATGATAGGATATTCGGAAAGACTAGAGCGAATGTAAAGGAAAACTGCAAAAATGTTGTTGAATATACAGTGTTTGTGTGTCTATAATGTTTTGCTTGCAACTTGCGAATTGAGAGAGGCTCTGGATCGCTTCGCAGCTTTTATACATATACGGCTTGTTGCGAAGCGAATATACATGAGCGAAGCAGTTTTGCTATCGTGTATATGTACCTTTAAATCTCACCTACGCTGGGGAGCGCAAATGAAAAATTACTATATACATCCAATCTTTCAAACGCAGAAATAATTGAGAAAGCCGTCCGCCCTTCCTTAGATCAAACCTAGAACCGCGGCGGAGAGACCTGGAATTACGGGTGGTTAAATTCGTTTTTTTCAAAAAGTGTCGCCTCGTGCGTTTAGATATACCAATTCTTAAAAGCTACGGAGATAATACACGTGGTTACCAGTACTAGATAAGCCTTGTTTTTATCTCCTTAAGGTTTAAATTAGGAAATCTAAAGAAGAGATCGGAAAATCAGCGCGGGCTGGAAGCGTTCAAGAAACGTTCAAATGGCGCTCACTTTTCAAGAAGTCATTGCATTGACTCGAGCAAAGACTTTCGAAGGGCTTTCGAACTTTTCCAAATTCGAATGTTGACTAAAAACAACACTGTTTTGAAAAGAGAAATTGGTGTTTTGAAAAGAGATGGTGCTTGTTGAAAAGAAACGAAGAAAGCAGCTGAACTTGCGGAATGAGAAGAAAGAAGATGGAACTTTTATTCTTTCATCGTCTAGGCTCAACAGAGTTGTTGCTTCATTGCAAGAAGAGGATCTAAGCCGAAGAAATGAACTGTATACATATGGTGGGAAAGCCATTCCTTTTGGTTTAGATTGAATCTTGGTAGTATATTGAAGTGCTGGACTTTTTATATATTTTGAATTGATGGGAACAAAATATCTTGCGCTTTTGGATATGGCTAACCTGGAAGAATTTATTCCTCCCCTTATTCAGTGGAAGGAGAAATGTTTGTTTGTCGTTGTTTGTGAAATTTTGGCTTGACCGACCCTCGATGATGTGGGATCTTTGGTTGTTGTTTGTTGTTTATGAATACTGGGAATACGCATTGGTGGTCAGAGAAATAGAACATTGACATGTGATTATATTTTAAAAGATTTCATTGTTGGTAATGGTAATTAATGGTAATGACTTGTAAAATATGTCAAAATACGTAGCGACAAAACATGACATTATGTTTATGGATGCATTTAAACTGTTTTAAATTCCTGTGCTACAGCCGAGAAAAAAGTCACAGATTTTTTACTTTTTATGTGAAGAGTTTGCTCCTGTTTGTCAACAACTCGAGTAAGAGGGTGAAAGACTGTCAAGTACTTGCCTCCACAGCAAACTTAAGCTAAGAGTTTCCCAACTTTGAAAAAAATCACAGCCAGTAAAATTTAGAGGTTTTACTTAGTACAATCGTTGAAGAATACTATCTATATCTCAGTTTTTTTTATCTGGTTTTTCTTTATTTTTATCTCGGGATTTTACAGCGCTAATAGTTTAGATATAATTTTAGAACTTTGTTAAATTTTTCAGAATTTACGATGCAATGTAATGATACAATATTCCTAATTAATATGGTTATTGAATTTTGAAACTACATAAGTGGGTAATAAGTCAACTTATTTCTATTAAATTCAAGTCTTGAAATCCTCTGTATTTCACATCTCTGTCTCTGTCTCAATAAACCGAGTGATGTTTAAAGTTTGTTTAACTTTTTTTGATTCTCTGGGCTTTTTGGGCTTTTTGCAAGGAAGACCTTTTGAAGAGGCTAGAGAGGTATTTTCCCTCCCGGAAATTTTTGCCAAGTTTTCCAGCGGGTCTATGACACAGGGGTGTTTATGTTAGGTAAAAAGTTTTCGAATGTTATTTTTATTCGAACGTTCGAAATTTAAAATTAATTAGAAAGATTCAAAAGTTCGATTTCGAACGCAAAGAGCTCGAAACCGGAAGTAAAACAACGAGTCTAAAACAAAAACTAAGAAATAAAAATACTCAAGGCTCAGGGCGGACAAATGATTATTGAACTTTTCACAACGATTCATGAAAAAACCATATAATTTTCCTCAAATCCGTAGAAGTAAACGTTGTAAGTTTGTACACCTGAAGTGTTTGAGTGTATCTGTTAAGAGGCTCGGTCTTCCTGAACCTGAGCAGTTGTTGGGGTTTCGCGGGGTTTACATTATTTACGAATTGATTATGAATCTATTTTAACTTGCGATTTCTAGTGTGTGACTCTATGAATATTTTGCTTGCAACTTGCGAATCGAGTGACTTGCCTGGATCGCTTCGCAATTCTTATTGCGAAGCGAATGTACATGAGCGAAGCAGTTTTGCTATCGTGTGTGCGTACCTTTAACTATCCATTCCTTTCAACTCTCTATAAGGCAGGAGATGGGAAAAACGTTTCGAATCTCCGAGTTGCGCGATACCAAAATATAAAGGAGATAAAATATGAAGGATATTCAGCGAAATGGTAACTCAAATTACCTCCGTCATATCAAATTTGACGTATACGTCAGAATGATACGAAGAACGAGTAAACCCTCCGTGACCCGTGACGCCAATATTAAGGAGATAACAAAGGTGAAGAACATCCCGGGAAATGATGAATCAAATTACCTCCGTTATGGTAAAATGTTATATTTGAATTTATTGCAAAGCGAAAGTGATGCCATTATGCTCCCTATCCTGTTTGACGTCACGGCGATAGAGATATCTTGACACTGATTGGTTCTACAGATTCGTTGTCATGGTTTCAGTTTATCATCAAAATGGTATTCTCTTTTTTTCTCTCCGAATTTGGCTGATTCGCAATTCTGAGAAACTGCTTTGGCTGTTTTTTTGAATTTTTATGGAGTCATTACTTTCTGTTATCATCATTACAATTTACTTTAATTTGTCCTGTTTTTCTTGGCTTCGATCCTTGATTGGCATCGTTCTTTTTTGGTCATTGGTTTGGTTTCGACTTTCATTTCAATCAAATCGACAGCAAAGAAAGAAGGTGCACTGGCTGTTATTGTTCATAATGAACAATTTGTTTGTTGCTGTTGGTCTTCCGATCAGGGAAGTCAATTTTAAAATTTATTGTGTTACAAATTACTTCTCATTTTTTACATTTGGTATTCGAGTATATTCTCCTTGCTTGCCTTTTTCTGTTTAAAAGATACCATATTGAAGCAACTTTTGTTTGCCACTCAACCGAATTAAATATTTTTTGCTAGCCGTGTTTTACTGTACTGTACTGCAAAATTGATTATTTTAATAATATGTAAGCTTCTCCAGACAGAATTTGTTTTTTTCGAAAAGAAAACTTTAACAATGTAGTCACTAAAAACTAATTAGCATGCTTTCATTCAACGGAACGAAGATATCCAAATAAAAAGAACATTTTGCACGCAAGGAATTTTTTAGTAGACCTTTTTACCGTGAACCGAAAATAATAAAAGAACCCGGTTGCCTTTTGAATTTAATGTGACCGCCATACTGGCCATCACGGCCTGCAGCCTCTTAGCGCCTCGATAAATAAGGAAGGGGAAACCAGGCTAAGCGCCCAAAATATTTTTATCATGTGACTTGAAGCGTAATAAAGTTGTAAAATCTTAATGATGTTTTTTTAATTGAATGAAAGGATTGCAATGTTTATTGAACTTCTAGTTTGATGGATGAACTTGTTTGATAAGAATGATACCAAGAATTTCATTCAAGGTTTGTTTTGATTATTTTACAGATCCGGTGTCGACTTTAGAAGACGCATGTCGATATTAGACGATTCTACGGTAGATCATCTAATCCTTCCAGCTCACCCAACAAATAGAGACTTATATGCATAATTTTGCGTTCTTTTAAACCACATGTAGTAGTTAATTCCTGTGACAAACAATGATGAATGAATCTGTAGGGGTGGTACAGTCATTTTCCGTCGGGGTTGTGGGACGACAAAATATGTTGTTTTTTGATAGTTAGGGTTTGTCGTTCTTTTTTTTGTTGCTTTTAAATAGTTATTTGTTGTTCTTTTTAGATAGTCTCTTTTCTCATTTTTGTTTGCATACTTTTCAAATGTGGAAAACTTGTCGTGAACTTGATACCGTGAAGTCTGATAACTTGCATCAGTGGAGGGAAACTTACATAGCCATCAAATGACTGACCAATCAAAGCAGCAAAATTTCAAAACAAATGAACTCCACCATTTTTGTTTTGATTTAACTTTGTATATTAATGACCAGACAGGTCATTCATTTGAGGGCTATGCATGTTTGCCTCTACTGATGCAAGTTACCTGATCTCACGGTATATAATTGTGTTTTAAATGTGGAAAGCTTTTTTTGTCAATTTGGAAACGTTTTGTTGTCGCCTTGAAGTTTTCTTCCGCATACGTTTTTCTTCCCTTTGGGCATTCTTTCAGATTACAAAAATGTTTCCCAAAAGATTTTTTTCCCTCCTTGCAATTTGTTGGAAATTATATCCTTATTTAACATTATTAGTTATATGCAAAATGACTCTTTTTTAAAATTATGAAATTTTCCTTGGTTCATTTTATGATATCCTCCTTTTTGTAAAGGTGAAGCGTGACGCTACAGATCAAATCTGTGTTTTGACTGGACTCACCAACCTTTATGATTATAAGGGTACAGTTTGTTTTTATTTTCTAAATTCAAAATGCCATGAGTTTGCTAATCTTTTCATCTTACTTCTTATATTGTTGTTTCTTTAAACTTTTTGCTATTTATTTTAGAAAATGAAAATAGAACGGTTGAAGCTTCATTTTTCATCAATGAGAGATAATACTACACTGACTACAGATGTCATTTTTATAGAGGGACTATAAAAAATTTGCAAATGATAGGATATTCGGAAAGACTAGAGCGAATGTAAAGGAAAACTGCAAAAATGTTGTTGAATATACAGTGTTTGTGTGTCTATAATGTTTTGCTTGCAACTTGCGAATTGAGAGAGGCTCTGGATCGCTTCGCAACTTTTATACATATACGGCTTGTTGGAATACAGTGACGTCATTTTACATTTCATAACTCATAAGTTGTAATTTTTATATTTATGGAATTTTATATTTTTGGAATTTCTTTGGGGTTTGGGATTTTCGGAAAAAAAGTACGATATTCTTTTGAGCAGCGGATTGATAGCCTTACATAACTAGTGGGCTTGAGGCGTCTATAGAATCCCTTTCGCTTTGCAAACACGAGACTCGTTCTCCGTGCGTAACCCCTTTTACGATTGATCCTTACTTTTTTCAGCGATTTTTTTTTGAAAAAGCAAGGACAACCTAGTACAGCCAGGATAATCTTGTTGTACTTGGTTTTGTACCTGTTTTGAATACCAGGGCAACACTCAGCCTCCCCCAGATTCCATAACCCTGAACCGACCCGCATTCCAAACAAACTAACAAATATAGAAAAATAAACAAACTCGCGCACAAATACAAAGAAACAAAAAAGGGGTTAAACAACAGACAAAACAAACAAGTTAAAAGAGACAAGAACAAAAAACACAAATTTTCAAAAAGTAGACCCAGAACCCGGTTCGACACCTAAGGTCCGAATTGCCGTGCAGCCGTGCGCACGGGAACGAAAAAGAAAATGACTGAGAAAGCTACACAGGAAACAAGCCGTCTATATATAAAAGTTGCGAAGCGATCGATGCAGGTCACTCGATTCGCAAGTTGCAAGCAAAATATTCATAGGGTCGTGGAGGGTGTCTATCTAAAAAAAGTTGGGGAAAAGTTGACAAAACAAACGACAAATTTTATAAAGAACGACAGAAAAAAACTAAAAATAAAAAAAACACGGTAAAAACAGCTAAAAGTCCATATTGTGACCTTGAAAAGCCTAAATTTTATGTATAATGGTCTTAATAGGGAAATCATGAAAACACTAAAATGTGGGTTTTTCCACGATGTAAGTCCCTAATAAGTCCCTTTAAGTGTCCGTTTCGCTCCCACCATAAAAGGGCCCGCCAAAAACCGCGGGCGGCACATTATCCCGCAAACCTAGTGCCCTCTGCTCCCTGGGAATTTATAATGGATTTACAAAGAAAAATGTTATCCACGGTGAAAAATTATAAAAGCTACCGGGTCACTGAAACAGGCGTGCATTCTTTGCTTTTTTCTAAGAACAATTGATTGAGTGTATAAATACAGTGCAGAAATGGCATCTGTTCGACTCGAGAAGTGTCACTCTTATTAAATATTCGACATCTAGTCCTTTCGATACGGAAAGGCAAATATATTTTGACATCTTTTTACTTAAGAAAATAAATTTTAGTGTATTGCTTGGAAATTTTCCAATAAAGTGCAGCCAGAACATTCTTTTGGGAAAGTCGTTAATCGTAAAAGCTAATTTCAATTCTCATTAATCTCATTTGTCAAACTAATCGTTGGAGCAGTTTGGTAACAAGGACTGAATGAATGATTGAATAGGTTTTAAGCAATGTGGAGTAGTGGTATATTTACATAATATAATAATCGATAACGCCAATACAAAAATATTAATATAGCATATATTGATGATTTCTTCGTAAAAAACAAATTTCTAGGTCTCGGTAGTCTTTCGTAACGATGGGAAGAAAGTTTCTGAAATAAAAAAATAGAAAAAAATAACAACCTAATGAGTTCTTGAAAATAAACGGCTGACAAAAAAAAGTGGAGCGACAATGATTCATTTGATATTTCCTCATATTATAATGAGCAATGATTATAATATTTCAGATGGATTTGTTCGTAGGGGTGGGGGCAAAATTTTGTAAACCAGTGCTAATATTCCCAAAATAACGGATTTAATAGTTTCTTACCGCTGTTTCTCTTCTTTGCCGTGTCTAATTACTAATGGGTTTGAATTACGAATCCAATACGATTTTCCAACAGATGAAAGCATCCAATACTCGATAGCGTCAACTGAAATGTAAATTGGGTAAGTCTTTAATACCTTAACGGAACTAATTTTTGCGGCGCAAGGGTTCTAATTTGGCGTATTTTGCAGAACTAATTTTCGCGGTAGACACCCTCTTTTTGCCGAAAATTAATTCCCGCGAAAGTCACCTTCAGGTAGTAGGATCAAACCAGTGAGATTTTTCTTCACGGTTGTGAAGCGTAGGCGGTTGGATATTGATATTATCTCAACATAAGGAATGGAATTTCATTTTTATACTTGCATTAACACCCTAATAAAAGAAACATGTTTTAGGCTTTTAATTGTTTGTATTAAAAAGAAAGTTTTATACATTTCAAGATATTTAATAATACAACCCAATTTTCGTAGCGTGTAATAGTGACCGATTTTCAATACTGTCCTTTCTCATCACTATTTTGATTGTTACATCACACTAAATGAAAAATCATGGAAAAGTGATCCAAGTTATTACCTAGGTAAGTTTAATCATAAGAGATCCAAAAATATACGATGAACTATTACTACCTTCATAAAGTAAACTCTGTAATCCATATACGCTTCAAAAGTATTGAATTGTACAAAAAGTTCAAAAACATGAGTACTTTTAATGAGATAGGTTTCTTTCATTTTTATGCGAAATTATTGTGGATCTTTTTTTTGCCTATATGTATAGGTATATAATATTACACATACCTGTGTAAACCTTGCACAGGAGACTATATACTAAAACTACTTCTTTACCTGTGTAAACCTTGCACAGGAGACTATAAAATATGCAATTTGTAAAAACTATTGTTAAACTCCCCCTGAAAGGATACTAAACTGTTTAACCAACAAGAAGAAAAGTTCAAAGAGAAGACTTAAGATAGTGATTTTGAAACGCCCCTGTCTCACAACCCGAGTGGAAGTTGAAGTGGAAGTCGAAGTTTTTTCCACTATTTCTCCAAGTTAAACATTCTAGTGAGATGCATTTTCTTAGATTGCATGGGGATGAAATAATAAAACTTTCCCAGTGGAGCTGAAACTGCATGGTATTTTTCCCACTGTGAACAACATTTTGGCTAGATTTTTCAGTGGGGTGGGTTTCCCAACCGGTTTGTGAAACAGGGGTCTTTGGAATAATAGTGGTAAAGATAATGTTTTAAAGCAATACATATGAAATAAAACGCAATTTAGTAGAGAAATTCTAACGCACGTTCCGCAATAAGGAATTGTAACTTTCAATCTTGAATTTAATAAAAGATCAGTCGATTTGAAATTCATAACACTACTACTACCTAAATAAACGCTATCAAAAAACACATAACACTACCTAAATAAACATTCTCAAAAACGCATACCACACGACCCCTCACCAGTAACTGAGATGTTGAAAACTTTTTCTGCAGTTACTGGATATGGTTTATTGAATTGCATAAAGTTCTTTGGTCGAGGGTCTTGCCATTTACGCAAAAATCCATCCTTGTCCTTAAATCCATTAGCCTTATAGAATCTGTACGACTTTATAGATGTTGGCCCTCCCTTCTCCTCTCTCATTTTCTTGTATTTTGTATATGATATTGCGTTCTTTTTGTCTTTCCTCTCTCTTTTTTTTGACTTCTCTAGTTCTTTCTCCAATTCTTCTATTTGTTGTCTTTGCCTTTCTATCTCATTTTGCTCTTCATCTTTCTCTGCCTCAATCTCTGCACTCAGTGAGTCGTCACTCATTGGTGGGTCTGATAATTCAGTACTCATTCTGATATTGATTTATTATCTTAAACAAACAAAAAAATCAATCTGGATAATACAGTGCGTCCATAATAAATGTATTTAAAGTTTGGCATATCAATAGTCACATCCATTCTATAAACAATTTCTTAAGTCATAAATTTGATACGCATTTCAATATCAATTTTTATGGACACACTGTGTGAAATCCCCCTTCCAAAGCGGACCCTCAATTCATGCAATCATGCAAATTTTTATTGAGTTTCACGCAATAACCTGATTTTTCAGAAAATTGGAAAGGTTTTCTGGAAAGATCAGGGAAACATTGGCAAATCGGGAGAACTGCACACAATCAGAGGAAAAGAGGGGAAATTCATGTATTCACGCACAAAATAGCCCAGATTCAAGCATTCATGCAATCAAAAAGTGAATGTTTATGTGAACCGCTGGGGCCCCTGTATTGAATTCTTTCTTGTTTTATTCTATCTAAAGAGAGACAATAGCATGCATTCCGATCTCAGATACTTTACTGACAATAATTATCTTTCTTTGGATAGCCTTGGCTTTTAGTTTCCAATTTGGCCACAGAGCAAAGAAATTGTACGGCCAGTAGAGGACGTGTGCCAAACTTGTTGGATAAATATATTAGTGAGGCAGATAAGGCCTACGGACCTAATACAAGATGGTTGGTTGCCATCATGTCAATGAAAAGGGGGGAAAATGTAAGCATTGGGAACATTCGAAGTGCCTTGGTGTAATGTTCGCGCCGAATGTTGAATCAGTGCACTGGCTTTGCCCACTACATTGACCATCGCCTCCAACAAATAAATGCAAAAAAAGAAAACAAAAGAAATGCTTAAAAAAACTCAAATCAAACAACCGAAAAAACTATAAAAAAAAACAACAAAAGAAACGTAAATGTTGATCGTCAATATATATATTTTTTCATTTTATTTATATATTACTTAGCTGTTCCAATAATACATTAAGCAGATATTCAATAGGTAAAAGTTAGTTATTGAGATTTATTAACCCGAGGTGATGTAATATTCAACAAGGCGAAGCCGAGTTGAATATACATTACCAAGGGTTAATAAATCCAATAACCAACGAAAACCTATTGAATATATGTTTTATTATATACCTAAAGGCAAAAATAAAACATAAATTATGTAAATAGTCGAACGATTCACATAAAACACTCCCATAATCGAAATAATAATTTTTTTTCTTTTTTAATGATTTTCTTAATTACTTTGAGTCATAAAATTTGTTCATGAAATCGACAATAGATTTATTCTAATAAATTTCTGTTGATAAACAACAAGAGCGACAAAAAAATCAAACTTTGAAAGCAAAATTTGAAAAAAAACCTACCGTGGTATAATAGCCATGGTATATCAGGAATTATTAATCAGGAATTAAAGGCTGTTTTGCCTACAGGTATATAATAATATCAGATATATTTATATTATTTTCCTGTTCCAATTGAAATATTTAAGTTATTATCTATTGTTCCAAGAAAAATAATTTTAAGTCATTAATCCCTAAAAATGAAATACTATACCCATAGTAAAATATGATACTGAATAAAAACATGAAAATGATTGTCTCGGAATATTTAACGAATATGAATACAAGAACCAAATAAAACCGTGGATGAACATTAATCTTCTTCAAGAACACCCCTGCCTGAAAATTATTTAGATGCTCTTTAGATATTAGAAAAACCTCTTAACAATCAATAAATTAGTTATATAGTCAGTCATATAGCAAATCATCGATAACCTTGCCGGGTAAAACTTTAAGAAATTCGTACTTAACATGAACAATAGACACACCGGCTTCAACTTGCTTCCAGACAAATTTATGTTTAGACTCCGCATATTTGGTAAAATTGGCCATGTCCTTGGAAAGGAACTGGTGAATTATGCTTCGCGGGATATCACTGTGATTGTCCGTGGTTATAAAAAACGTGTGCCAAAAACGAATTCAGAAGAACTAAATTTGAGATCCGGAGATTGTAGCACATTTCTAGTGTGCATGCAAATGTATACACCACGGTTTTGGATTCAAATTCGATTTTACCGTTCGATAAACCACACAAGAATTTCACAAGGAGCTTTTTTGTCTATGTTTTTTGCTGATAATCTGAAACTTAAAAAACATCACAAAACTTTTGCTTTTTTAATATCTGAAATGCGTAGTGACCTTCTACACAATGTTCTTTAAGGAACGACATGAGGGAACATCAATTTTGCCAGTTTTTGAGAGCGCTTCAAGGTGGGAATTGAGGGTTCTATCTCTGCCGAGGACTCTATAAACTGCCCAAGGCTTTCGTACGATGCCGGCTGATTGACCTAAGAAAAAAGAGGAAATTTTCTTATAAACTAAAACTACTCGTCTCGCTAACAGACCCTTTAAATGGAGACTTTTGAAGATGCTAATCACAATAAAATTAGAAAGGCTAAAAGAAACAAATACATACTTGAAATTGTTGACCTTTGAGTGCAAGTCGCTGAGTTCGGTTCTCCAAGATTTGGATTAATGGACTGATTGCTTCTAGCCATGCATGCTTAATCTCAGGGGACTTGCGCAGGTCCTCTAAGGTCTTGCACTTTTTGATTATATCATCTTTGTCAGATTCTTCTCGCTGAAGGGCAACATTCTGGAACCCAAGATTGAGTATACTCATAATTCTTTCCACAATGTTAATGTAGCTCTGCCCAGGTGCTGATCTTACTGCGACCAGCACCTCCAAATTTAGCTGCTTGAACATCAGGATTAACGGAATTTTGACAGATTCGAAATTTACGCGATGCTCTGGCCCACCATCTGTCATCATAAAAAGGCGCTTCTTGTCCTGCAATGTAGAGGGGTCTTTTCACAAGACATTTATGATCTCCAAAACAGAGCGGAAGCTATCACTTGGCTGAAACACGGAATCTTTGAACGTGACTTGCACTTCTCCTCGGTAAAATGAACCAGTTATATCATCAGGGATTTGAGTGATTAGGGTGACTAATGGCGTGATACTTCCTTTACCGTTCACGTCATGATCCAATGCTGAAAGTGTAGTACCTGCTGGTGCGATTGACTTTTTCCCTCTAACGCTACTTTAGGCGTACAAACTTTCGCGAATTTTGGCCCTTTTCGCGAAAGTAAATGCATTTAAAAATTATAGGAAGGGCCATTCGCGAAAGTTTATGCTCGCGAAAAATCCTAGACAAAATAGAAAATCTGTTAAACTTCAAACTTTGAATAAAATGTAACTTTATGGCACTTTTTAGCCTGCTAAAAGACTAATAAGACAAAGGACAAATGTTTGAAAGTAAATCCAAGAAGTATTTGTCCCTCTAAGCTATTTTTTCATGTGAAAATTCTCAATTTTACGTCTTGATTCGCGAAAGTTTATGCCCACGAAAAATATTTTCCCCTTAAATTCGCGAAAGTAAATGCCATGAATTTCGCGATTTTTCGTCCTCGCGAAAGTTTCTGCTCGCGAAAGTTTGTACGCCTAAAGTAGTCGCGAGCACATAACCAGGCTCCCCATAATCAACCTTAGCTTTGTCATCAAACGAAATGAACAAAGACTCGTCTTTGAATTGGATAACCATTTCTCGAAGATATTTGTACAATGCGTTGCACCAGTGTGAATCAGCGTGATAAGCTCATTGTGGTTTTGGGTGTTGATGATGTTGACGATGCTGTTGTTCTAGCTTTTGTCGTTGCCGTTGTTTTTCTGGCTTTTGATGTTGGGGCTTTTTCTATAGTTGTAATCGTTTGAATGCACACTACTTTTCACACTATGGTGCACACTTCTTTACCACTTCCTTGCACAGTCCTGCACATTAAATTTGCACATTTAAGCAAATTTGGCAGCAAACAAACGTGCAGCTCAGTGAGCAAAGAGGTGTGCAGTACCCCTAATTACACACTGGTTTGCATACTACTTTGTACACTGGTTTGCACACCTACACATTTTTGAATGTGCAGAATAATGATGGAGAACAGAATTTTTCATATAAATTCAAATCAAAAAGAGAATCAGAAAGTTATTTTCCTCATTACCAGCTTTTTTGTCTCATCACTAAATCCACAAATATCAGACCAAGCACATACCTTTTGACAATTACTTGTGATATATAAGAAAAAAGGATTCCTCTAAGAAAGCTTTAAAATCAGGATATTGCATCTTTTTTTAAATCAATAAAAATTAGACTTACAGAATAAGTTTGTGAGAAAATTCAACATTTTTTCTGTAACATCTAAGCTTTTTCAAACCAATGCACTTTCATGATCCAGGCACAAAATACAACCATTAGACATATATACATGAGACAAAAACCATAATTCTAAATAATATCACTCCATAGCCCTGTTTTGATCTGGGTGTCTTCATCTTTAATTATTTGCATATAATATATTAAGTGAAGTTTCCTCTCCATAAGTTTCATATTCTATCAGTAAGGCAGCAATCATAAATATCTTCATTTCGCGTCCTCGTTGGATCTAAAAAGTGAGTCGGTGGGTCGTAAAAATTTTCGGGTTTTCTTAAAGGAAACTGCCAGCCAGCCAGCAGCCAAAACAATCGCGTGTTATTGGTGGTTTCAAATTATGACCTTTGAACACTGTGACCTCCGACCCTAAATGGCGCGTGTAATGAAAAAGAAAGTCAAAATGTCACTAATGCACTAGAAATTGCCCACAAAAAATCGGCAATAATAACATTTTTGAACGAAGGAAACATCATTGACAGAAAAAGTCCGACAAATTTACCGACTCACCGACTCAATTCTACTCAATCTTCGAGAGTCGGTCGGGCGACGCGAAACGAAGATATTTGTGATTGCCGCCTAAGTCTGTCTTAAGGTCTTCTTCCTCAAAAAATTACTTTGATTTTGTTTGTTTCTCCCTAACAACATTCGAATGTTCAAAACATTCGAATAACTTAAGGTCTTCTTCCTCAAAAAATTACTTTGATTTTGTTTGTTTCTCCCTAACAACATTCGAATGTTCAAAACATTCGAATAACACTGCAATGACCTCTGTAAATTTTAGTGTGCACACGTTTAGGAAGTAAGTACACTTGCACACTTAAATGTGCATCAATGTGCAAGTGTGCACATTTTCAAGACAAACTTTGAATTATGTGTGCATATGTGCACTCTATCGCTGCACACTTAATCTTTCATTTGATTACACATTTCCTCCTTTCTGCACACTGAGTGGACACTTGCTACTCTGTCAATTTTTTCTTACGGGCATGCTTCTTATTTAAACCAGGAAATTACCATCAAAGACGGGATTGTTATTTATACTCTCAGGTGCCTAATAAACGTACATGTACGTTTACTTTTTTCGTGTCAAATTTCCCACCTGTACGCACCTTATTTAGGACCTGTACGTTTATTTATTTTGAAGAATTTTCCCGCATGTACGTTTGTTCCCTCCTGTACGTTTATTTATTTTGACCCAATATCGCTTGATTCATACTGGAAAAAATTATGTAGTCTTCTAAAAACTGATCAAAAGTATTGACTTAATTAATTCATTACGCACGAGCGAGCGCAGCGAGCGAGTGCGATTCTTTTGGCAAAAGCGCGGGAAAAAAAGCTGATATGCGGAGTGATAAAATCGATTTTTACCCTTTTTCAGCCTCGTTTCCATTCAGACTTTCGTCGTCGTGTCCAACTGTCTTAAGTCCCAATATGGAGAATTATCGCCTGTACCCGACTGTCTGTTGGAAGCATTACGTAATGGATTTTTTCCAAATCTCTTTTTAAATCGAGCTCCGGCGTGAAAAACAGTAGGATGTTTTTCATACGACGATGAATACGTCATTTCTTCGAGAAACGTCGCAGGAAAATATAAGTATCCTTCTCGATCGGGAAATGTCGCTCGGTTCGGAAGCGTATTGTTGATCGGACCATACTGCCTTTTAACAGTCAAAACAAAGATGGCGTCAAAAATAAACAACTGGTTGCTACCGCTCTTTCGCTATTTTTCTTTGGTTTTTATGCTTTAATGAGTTGAATTGGATCATGATTTTTGTGTGATTGTTACAAGAAATGGTGGATGATGAAGTTTTCTTATTATTCCTTCCTGAACTTGATGTTTCGTTTGGTTTGGCATGAGAGATTGATGCAATCTCTTCTTGAGAAGAAAAACAGGATATTTTATCCGGTCGATATTTTATCAACTTTCACAACAAACTAACTTCAATTTTGCCCGTATATTTACACAAATTCTAACAAGGCAGTTGACTGAATATTCGTGGATAAATCTGACCATGCTATATTTGAAAAATTTTGCGACATCAAAAAAGTTTGAACTCACTTTTTTATGATGGTCAGATGGTAGATGCGGCACCCAAGGAAATGGTTGCGGTTGGATATGAACTGGTTAGCTTTAATGTAAAAATTTAAACCCAGAGCAAAATTTACTGATTGATGATTGATGTTTTAAAAATGCAACGTGGAAAACTTTTGGTTGTGAAGTTGGACATTTTCTTGCATGCGCGTTTAAAACGTGGAAATTTTTGCTGTGAATTTGGACATTTTCTTCTACGTGCGTTTTAAACGTGGAAAACTTTTGTTTATGAATTTGGACATTTTCTTCCACGTGCGTTTAAAACGTGGAAAACTTTTGGTTGTGAGTTTGGACATTTTCTTGCACGTGTGTTTTTTAAAACGTGGAAACTTTTGCTGTGAATTTGGACATTTTCTTTCACGTGCTTTTAAAACGTGGAAATTTTTGCTGTGGACTTGGACATTTTCTTCCCCGTGCGTTAAAAATGTGGAAAATGTTTGTCGTTAACTTGACATTTTCTTCCACATGCATTTAAAAAATGTAGAAAAGTTTTGCTGTCAGGCAAAAAAAAAAAATGTAGTGTTTCCGGAATGCGGGTGAATGAAAAAAGCTTTGATGCGGCCGGCCAGAAAAAAAAAATTTTATTATATTTTTTTGATGACTTACAGTAAGTAATATACTATATAAGATCATTGAAATAGAACTTTAACAATAAATTTTATGTACAAACAGTATGAAGTAAGCCCTGAATTAATGTATCAACTACTAACTAACAAACAATTCTTGATCTACAAGTGGGAATATCTAACCAAACTACTTTGATAGCTTAAATGCTCCAACTTGATTTTTTTTATAATGAACTATATAGATGAACCCAGAGTCTGCGGCCAGATCAGAAAATTATTATTTTTCACCCGGTTGGTTTCCAGAAACGCTACATTTTTTTATTTTCACCTCAATTGAAAATTGTTTCAAGCAATATCTTGGAATGAAGACTTTTTTTCTTTTTGGAAATTTTGGAAATTATGATTGCCAATTATGTGACATTTTTTGCTTTTGCAGCATGCTTTTGAAAATTAAAAAATGCCTTCTGCTTTCTTTTTTCCTTTCGACGTTCTTTCAGATTATGAAAATGTTTCCCAGTATATATGAGATTTCTTTTGCATTACACTTTTATAAGAACCAGTAAAATTTTTCTGAGCCTTTTTTTTTTGCACTTTGAGCTTCTGTTCTATCATGTTCTTAATAGGATGTAAGTCAGGTATATTAGGAATTATACCCAATTTTTATCACTTTGACCCCTAAATTGATTGAAATTGAGTAGTTTCAGGCTCAGCATTGTTCTTAAATTGTTCTTATTTTTTGGCGATTTTGAGCCTCGTTGTTCTTATGAAATCGTTCTTATATTAAAAAAAGTGTACGTTTGAAATTATGAAATTGTTTCCCTGTTTTGAAAGTTTTTTACTTTTTGACATGCATTTTAAAAAATATAATTTTTGGATGCTATAATTTTTTACCTTTTTTTCAATATTTTATATATTTTACCTTTTCTCCAATATTTTATATATTAAACCTTTTTTCCAATATTTTATATATGAAAGTATATGCAAAATATTTCATCTATTTTGAAAATATAAATTTTCCTTTGGTTTTCTTATTGTAAAATATTCTCAATTTTTGATGAACAAGATCAATTTTTGTAGATATACTTTACCCCCTGATTTAAGAAAACGAGAAAAGAGAAAAAGTATTTTAGGTTGAAATTTTAAGATATTTGAGTTAAAAAAACTTCAAAAAAGCAGTTTGTTTTGAAAATAGAATCAAATTTCTTTTCGTTCACCAGAGTTTGTACATGTTTAAGATGCATTGATAGAAATTTTCCTTGCTCTCGTGACGATCATGAAAATTACCAAAAATATCACCATGCAAATATCGCGAAAATAGCCCAAATCATGCCTCGAATTATTTCCTGATCACACATCACCTAAACGGCTGGGTACAACTTTTTAAAATTGTATCATAAAATGGCTAACTTTCTCATTCCCGGGAAAACATACCTGCCCCGTCCCCGGGATCTTTTTGCTTCTAGGCGTCTCCGGCTAAAATCGGTGTTAAATCTACTTTTGTGGCGTTTTGGTCCTTTTCCGATGTACACTAGTAATCGGAACATTTCGCTGGGAATAAGGAAGTTTAGCAATCATACGGTATGTAGTGTAAAAAACCTTTCGCTTGCGAACACGAGATTTTCGTATCGTGCGTAACCCCTTTTACAATTGATTCGTTACTTACAGTAATAAAAGATTATTTAAGTACTTGTCATTGATCTATAAAAGACATGCATATGCATGTCAGTCAGTCGTTTCGACCTGGATGTTCTACTTTTGAAAAATTGGTAGATTTTTCCATGTACGTTTATTTTAGCCTGGACGTTGGTTTATTTCAGCTCTGATTTCACTGTACGTTTATTAATTCAAATTTTATCTCCCCCTTTAATCTTACGAACTGTTCTTATAACAGACAATATAAAATTTCCATCAGCTTTTTAATTTGACGCTCCTTCGTATATTAATTTCCTTTGTTTGTATATAGCATATTCCCAAATGACATTTTCTCTACGTTTTCTTTATACAAAGATAATTAATTTTAATTATTAGGCAATTATTTTATGCCATACTATCTCCGATTATTTCACGCTTGTGACTTCTGAATTCATTCTTATTTTGATTTGATGGGAGAAGGTTGTTTTTGACATGAGTTGACTTTCTCAAGAAATTCAGTGGAAATTTATCGTTTTATTATGGCAAAGTATCTCATATCCAGTTTCTTGTTGTAGTGATTACTCGCCTCTAATATTCACTACCTTTCTGGTCAGCATCTTATACAGCATCTCACTCGTGGCCAGCTGGTGAGTTTTTCTGCTGTTTTCATTTGTTCTTTTTCATAGGCTTAGGTTAGGTTTTTGTCTGGCCTCTGGTCATCTCTGTTTGGCCTCCTTTTTCTCTTTTCTGTTTGGCATTTTTCTGTTTTACACACTTTTAGGTTAAGTTAAGTTAGGATTTAAGTTCTAGAATTTTCTGTTAGTTTGTCATTCATTTTTCTCATATTTATCTCAGTTTAATCATTTCCGTTAATTAGTCAATTAGTCATATTTTCTCTAATTAGGATCAAATTTTGTCTTGTCAAATATTTATGAATTTTCGTTTTCCTTTCTTCATTTAGTTTGAATATATCTACTCTCGCATTCGACCCTCTCGCGTCAAGATTATTTCGGACACACCCCAGGTGGGATGCACTAGGCCCACATTCAAACAGATTCTTCTACTTTGCTCATTCGTCCGAATCGTTTCTTCATTCCGGAACATCGTTCTCTCCAGATCAACTCATCTCTCCGGACTAACTCGGATCAACTCGTCACTCCGGAACTCGTACAACTCGTCACCCCGGAACTCGTACAACTCATCACCCCGGAACTTGTATCATAATTCCGGAACTACTCATTATTTCTAAACCAACTGTCCGTTCACTGAATGTCCAACTTACGTCAGACAAAGAGAGTGGATTACCGTGAACTCCACCGGACTGGTCAAGTTACCTACACCACTCACGTTGCAGCCGACGCTGACGCTGGCACTGAAGCTGACGCTGACGCCGACATTCAATCATCAACTGAGGAACCACCTCCAACTAACGACATATCAGAAGAAGACAGCAACGAAATCCACAGTCTTATCGACGAAGCAAACGATCATATCGATGAATTCATAGTCGAAGACTGTCTTCTTTCCGAAATCTCGAGATCCATCGACTTCCTTGAAAATCTTCGCAAGGCAAAGACAAAGCCCGTGCTGCAAAGATCGATCGTGTGGCCAACACTCATCCCCTAGCTGTTTTGACCAATACAGGCTTGTTCAATATCAGGACATGTCTTACCAAAGCAAAAGCCCAGAAAAATATACTCATCGCAGCTGACACCAAGCCAATCATCTCAACGTCTACAAACGACCATCTTCCTGCTGCATTCATCATCAAAGACATTCGTCAAAACCTTTTTTATTTTTATTAATATCTCTTTCATCACCATATAAAGATGGTATAAGTAAAATAACATATAAATGTTTTGTCTATCCTATATACATTTAAAAATCTTTTCTTTTTTTTTTTAAATAAAAATTTACTGTTTTTAAAAATGGAAAAAAAATATTTTTATATTCCGGCCGTGACAAAAAGTTGGACTCGAAGACTGCAAGAAAACCGCAATACGGTAATACCTCGATAGGGAATCACCAGGAATCAACATCAAAGGGAGTAGGGCTAGGCGAGATTAGAGACTGGGGTTTCCTGTCATGGAATCCCCTGGACGTAAAAAATGGGAAATGGAAATAATAGAAAACCTAAATTGTAGGGGAATCTCCAAAAAGGTAAACAAATGGAAACTGGACTTGGTTGTGGAGGTTAGGAGTGCAAGGCTAGGGCAGAGAATTAAGTAAATATATGGGTAGAATCTCACAAGGAAATTGATGGAATCTAGGGCAGAACAAAAGGATCAGTATATATGCTAAATTTTAAAATTAATCATATGATAGAATTTTTATGAATTTTGGCTTCAAGTGTTTGTCTTAGTTTGACTCTGTTATCGTATACATGCCAGTTAGATAGTATTTCTTGCAACCATTTTCGTTTGTTATCGTCCAAGTTTGGTGAGTGTGATAGTTTGGAGAATTTACGGTTAAGCAGTAAGTTATAGATACTAATGTTTTCATTCAGGCACAAATCAAAAATATCTTGCAGGATTGAGAACGACCGATCTGAGAAGGAGCTGCTGAGAAGTGAAATGAGGTATTTTGATGTGGTTTCATTTCTCATCAGGAGTTGTATAAAGTTAATTTTCCTGTTTTTGATTTCGGTTCCGACAGAGTCTGTGAGGAGCAAACGGTTGAGGTCATTGCTACAATGTTTGGAGAGCCCGAGAAGTTGTTTGAAGGCACAACGGCACTGTCTATCAATATTTTCTGAGTCCGATTTCGAGATGCTAGTAATTTCAAGTCCATAGAGTAGTTTTGGAACTACAACCGAGCGGAAGACTGATGCTACTGTACTTGGATGCATTTTTCGGATTCCACAAGAAGTTAATGAAGCAGTAGAGGCCCACATTTCAGAGATTCGTGAAGCTCGATGGTTTCTGAGTGAAAGAATGTTTCTGTCTAATTTCCAGTTGAAACCGAGATGTTTGAGAGTATGTTGAGGTGACATATGTTGACCATTGAGATTAATTTTTGGATTGTGCAAATACGAGGAGCCAGAGATGAGGAATTGAGTTTTTGCAGCATTAAATTTAAGACCATTTCTCAAACCAAAGGATGTACATTCATCTACCATTGTCTGTAAATGTCTAAGATTAGGGCTCAGCAAGATGATATCATCTGCGAACACGATAATAGAGGTGTTGATTGAACCTGGAAGGTAAGTCCCAATTTGGAGATTCTGGATTCGGTCGATAATGTCCTCTGTATATAGATTGTAGAGGTAAGGTGAGAGTATGGATCCTTGGCGAACTCCTTGGGCGAGACTGAAAGGGGTTGAGATGACATTTTTGTATTTGGTTGATGCTTCTCCGTTCATATACAGTTTGATGAGAAAGCGAAGGACTATGTCAGGTAGAATGTTCTTTAGCTTCAATTTTTGAAAGAGAAGGTGCCAATTGCAGCTGTCGAAAGCTTTTTCTGCATCTAAGCTACAGATGTATACCGGTGAATGATTAGAGTTATAAAAAGAAATTGTATCACGTATTAGGAGCTCAGCGTGAATCGTTGAAGCGTCAGATGTAAACCCAAATTGTGTACTTTTATGATTTTTTCAATTGTGGACACTTTTGAAGGATAAGCTTTTCAATAAGTTTGGTTAAGATAGGGATGAGGCTGATACCACGGTAGTTGTTGGGGTCTTTGATAGGCTTTCGGTGTGATTTTATGATTGGGATGATGTGTGAGGTTGCGAGGATTGGTGGAAGTTTTGGAGAGCTCAGGATCTTATTGATGAGATTAGATAGATAGGTTAATACTTTGTCATTTGAACAGTGGATAAAGTGTTCAGCTTTAATGTCAAGAGGATCAGAAGTCTTGTTTTTGTTAAGGTTTTGAATTGCATTGAAAACATCATGATCAGTCACGTGAAAATCATTCTCCCTGTTTTTCTCTAAATTGTGTAACAAATCTGTTAAGAGTTTGTTGGAAGTGTCATTATCAATGTTTTTTTTTCTTGGAGTGTTAAGAAGGTTGTCAAAATGAGCGTTAAAATCGTTTGTGATATCGGAAATGTTTGATTTGTTATTAATGGTATACAGTTTGGAGTCGTCAGACTTAGCTAATCGAATCTCTTTCCAGTACGAACGAGGTTTGGTTTTTTTAACTTTTTCAATATTAATGTAGTGATTGGTGGTAGATCGGTTTTTACACATTTTTGCAAATGAACGGAAATCCTTTCTAGCGTAGCGATATCGGTTGAAAGAGATATTGTTAGGATCCTTTGGAAAGTGGTTGTCTCTCCAGATATTAAACATCTGCTGGAGAACCTTCCTCTTTTTGCTGAGGTCAAAATTCCACCAGTTTTTAGTGTTTATAAAACGAAAATCAGTGTTTTTTAAGTCATTATAAGCTTGAATTGCACATTTTTTCAGGGTTTCATGTAGATGGGATAGTTCTTCATCAATGTTTTCAAAGTCTGAAGATATTAAGTGTTTGGATACCAGAGAATTGTAGTTTTTAATAAAAATGTCATTATTCCACATGTAATTTGGGATATGGTGAGATTCGTTGGTACGATATTGATGATGATGATCTGATAGTTCGGTAATCAATTCACAGACAACAGGGAGGTGGTCACTTGTATTCAGGTAGTGGTGTGGTAGTACCCTGATATCTAAAATGTCATTTATGATGTTGTTTGATGTGAGGATGTGATCTATATATGATTTGTTCTGAAGGGAGATATGGTGGTAGGTGAAGGTTGGGCCTGATCCATTTGTTATGTCTATTGGTGTTAGTTGGTGTTCAGTAATAAAGTTGTTTAAAATTTCTGTCAGGGTGTTTCGGTTACTGACCCTTTCTGTCTGATGAGTGCTTGGACAAGATTGAAAGTCTCCAAGAATAATTGGTTCTGTGCTGTCGATAAATTGTTTTATGATGCCACCGACGATAGCTAGTTGTGAAAAGTATGTCTCCTTACAGTTTGGATCTTTGGATGTTGATTGGAGGTAGACTCCCATAATGAGCAAGTTGTGTTTCTTTAAGTTCAATTTCACAATAGTAGAAAAGTCATTTTTTAGAATGAGATCAGGTTTTGGTAGGGTTTTCTTTATTAGAAGAGCTGTTCCTCCGAAAGGACGGCCGGAGGCTCCTTGAATTGCTGGTTGGAAGAAAACGTGAAAGTAGTGATTGTAGTTGTGGATTAAGTATTTTTCTGCTTCCGTGATCCATAGTTCAGAAAGATAAATAATGTCATATAATTGGGATAGTTTGGTAATGTATGATGAGTTTGATTTATAGCCGTGACAGTTGAGTGTGATAAATTTAGTACTGGTCTCCTCCATGGCTGTAATTGTTGGCGTATTGTTCATCTAGGTATTCGTATCTATTGGGATGGGCAAAATTGGGTGTCGGTCTGTAAAGGCGGTTGTTATCATCAAAGGGTTTAGAGTGTCGGTTACGGTTCCAGTGGTTTTTTGGGGGTCGGTCTTGGTAACGATGGCTATCTCTGGAATGATGCTGTTGATATCGGTTCTGATTAGTGGTATGATAATTTAAATACGGTTTGGAGTTTGCAGGTCTGTAAGGCTTAACAATGAGACCTTCAAACCAGCTGTTTGGGTCAAGGGCAAGCTCTCTGCTTGAGGAAGCAATGTCAACTCTGAAGGATTGGTTGTGACTGTTCCTTTTGATTTGACTTAAATCCAGTACTTCAAGACCAATTTCCTGGTGTATGAGCTCCTTTGCATCTTGCGTTGAAAGATCAAGGTTGAAACCTCCAACGAATAGGGAGAACGGTTTACGGTTACCAATGATTCCGGGAATGGCAGTGGTCCTTTTTCCGAAGGTGGGGGCTCTTGATGAATTTGAGGTAGTTTGGGATGGTGCATTCGGTAGAGAGGAATTGGATGTATTAGGAGTGTTGAATGAAACCTGGGGTTGAGGAGCTTCTGGTGGTGGGTGAGTTACATCTGGTGGATCTAGATGGGGTCTGTTTTCTTGGACTTGTTGTTGTTGTTGTTGGCATCTTGTGATGTGGGAATTCAGTTTTCTCTCGAGAGCATTGACGTGGTTTTTGAGGGCTCTATTCTCTTCTGTAATGCTGTCTACTTTTTGGGATAGTACGTTTATCTTTTCAATCAGCAGGGCGTTATCTTCATTTATAGTAGATTGGAAGCCTTGTGAGTTTTTTTGGGGTGTGATACTGGCATATTTCAGGATGCTTTTATGGAGACCAGTGACGATTTCTTTTTCGAAAATACTCAGTCCAATATCATATATGTCGTTGATGGCGTAAGGTATCTGTTTTCTGCCTCTCAGGTGGTGTAAGGGAACTTCCTGGCTGTTTATGACTCCGTTGAAACCATGTTCTGCTAGAGTCACCTCGTTGAATGCCTCAAGAAACATTTCGAAATAATTGTTCTCTCAGTTTAAGAATAACAGTTTTGTCGAGCTGATTGGCGATGGTTTCAATTACTTCTTGTTTGGGTGCTCTGTAAATGTCGTTCAGGTTTCCTTGATAGGTGGTCGATGGCTCTTCAGTGTTATCAGCAACATCTTGAATAATATCTCCGATTTCTCGTGGAGCTGCAACTTCGTCCGCCATCTTGTTATTGCTTTATTACTCAAGATGTCACTGATGTCACCAAGGTTACTGATAAACAACTGATTCAAATCAAGAAAAACATTCCCATTGTTTTCGACAAGTTAGACAAGATTGCCTTGAAGTATGAGAAACTTTTACAACTGACAATTGTTGATGAGACCATTCTGGCAGAAGTCTCAAAGATTGATAAACTTTATGAGACTTTAAAATCCTTCAAATCTGACTTTGCATCCAAAGTGAGCACAGAGTACAACAAGAGAGAGTTCGACAAGAACTATGACACAAAGCTTTTGCATATCAAGCTTGATAAATTCAGTGGTTACGATTCAGCCACTGACTTCTACACATTTTGCAACAACTTCGAGAAGCTCCATTTTATCAACACACCAACTCGACTGCTTCCTGACCTGCTCAGAACAATTCTCTAGAAGAAGAACAGTTTATATATTCAAGAACAAGAATAATTATCTATCCGAGCCAGACTTTGTCCCTATCCGAACTCAAGTCGTCACGCGATCCTGAAAAACTTGTTCAATCGTTAAGCATGTCTAAGAACATCATTCGTGAAGCCATGTCACTTGCCAAGAAGTTAAACATCGAGAACAATCTCTACTACAGCAATGCCTTATCGGACATCTATCAACAACTTGGTGATGGACAATTCACAAGATTCCTCGCAACAATCGATTACAAGCCCAACGAAAAGGAGACATGGGAAAGACTGGGGACAAAGAGGAACATCTCAACCAACAGAAGGTTCTCATTCCAGAAGGTCCATCATCCAACGGTCCAAATGGTATGAAGATCATTCAATATTACACCTGTCTCAAGTTTGTCGAAAGCACACCAGCTGCTCGTCTATCATCTATCAAAGCCAAAGGCTTCTGCACACAATGCCTCCTTCCAGGTGCAGATGCAACTTCAGAAAGCACAAGAATAGAAAGTGTCAACGAGATTTTGTATGCCCCTCATCCCAGTCATCAAATTTATCCAATGAAGCGTCACGTACTCGTCTGTGAAGACCACAAGGAAGATCAGCAAAACAAGGACATCCTCAATCGGTTCAAACCAAGATGTTTGAGGAGTGCACACCTGCCAGACTTCTCAAAACAGATCAAGCAATCATTCTTCACCAATTCCTACTCATCAAAGACTCTACCTACATGTGAAGACTCCGTCCCAGACAGAGGAATCTACAAGCTTCAAACAATGACAGTCAATGGCAATCGAATCAATGCTTTCTTCGACGATGGATGTAGCGATTTCATCATTTCAGCCAAAGCAGTCACGTTACTTGGCCCTGCAGCAAAACTCGTCAATCAAGAACAGATTAATGTCGGTGGACTTGGAGAATCCGTCACCAAATCAACACGTGGTACCTACCAAGTCAATATTCCAATGCACGATGGTGAGATCATTTCTTTAATTGGTATCTGACTCGACAGAATCACCTCTACCTTTCCTTACTATCCATTGATTGACGTTGAGCAAGAGATTCATCAAGACTACAAGAACAACCATCCTCAAGGATCAAGGGAGTTGTCAAAGCTCCCTCCTGCAGTTGGTGGCGACACACATCTCATGTTTGGCATCAGTACCTTCGTTACTTTCCAAAGCTCGTTTATCAGATGGAATCAGGGTTATCGTTGTTCGAATCACCCTTCCTCAATTCAGATGGTGGTGGACGTGGAGTAGTTGGTGGCCCACACAAGGTCTTCACCCAAATCCATGATGGATACTTCACAACTCAATCATTCTTCATCAATCATGGACCCAATCTTTTCAACAGAGAAGACTGACATCACGACAGCGTCTCTTCGAGCTAGCAGAGACAACCGGAAGTAAAATCACCTACCGTTGCTCAGTCTGCAGAACCTGCGACCAATGCAAGAAGCACGATAGAAACGAAACAATCAGCTTGAGAGAAGAAGTTGAACAACACATTGATTCGTCAATCACTCTCAATCATGACGAGTCATCCATCACCGCAATTCTACCGTTCATATCAGATCCAAAGAGACTTGTAAACAACAAAACCAAAGCAATAAAAGTCTACAACCAACAGCTACGAAAGCTAAATCTACCAGTCAATGTTAAGGACAAACAAGATATCTTGGATTCTGAGTCTAAACTCCAAAGACTTGGGTATGTCGATTACCTAAGGAATCTTCCTGAAGCGACGCAACAATATCTTCGTGACCATACCACTCAATACTACATCCCTTGGCGTGCTGTATGGAAAGGGAACTCATTGAGCACACCGTGCAGGGTGGTGTTCGATGCATCTTAACCCACGTCACCAGGATACAGCTTAAAGGATCTCCTCGCCAAAGGACGAAATGAGAGGGGAAAGATGAACCATCCCATCAGGGGAACTGGCCTAGAAAATAAACTAAAAAAATATTAGAATATTCTAGGAAATCACTACGCTAGAAATGTTGGTAAAAATAAAATAGTAGCTAGAAATTTCAATTTCAAATATTAAGCATATCATACACCAATTACACCATTCCAGACAATTCTATCCAGTGCCATTTCATACCAATCAACAATATCAACATTAACTTTTCTTAGAGCTTTATAAATGCCTCGGCCATATGTAAATTTCGGGGCTCCTTTTGGACGATGGTTATTAACCCAAGACGAGAGAAGCTTGCGTGGGAGTCTGTCATTCGCATTCGCACAACATGCCCAAGCCAAGCAAGCTGGCTAGAGGTGACATAATGATCAATCTTTTTGAGAGATAGACGTTGTAGGAGGCTTTCGGTGCTAATCCTATGGATAAAAACTTGTGTACGGTTTACTCGACACATGGCTCTGATGCAAATGTGGTAAAAGCTTCTCTGTGAGACACCAGGTTTCAGCACCGTGTAGAAGTATCGGAAGGATGAGCGATTGATAGGCAGAACTCTTTGCCTGGTACGATATCGAGCGGTTCGAGAAGAGCGATTTTCTCAAAGAATCAAAAGCATTACCTGCTTTACGAATTCTATGGTTGACATCAAATTCATTTTTACAATTTCTTGAGATGAAAGTTCCTAAATAGCAGAATTTGTCGGTGATTGGGAAGAATTTTTGATTTCCAAGGTCGATGTTCGTAAGGTCGGTATTGTCGAAAGATTCGGGGTCAGTGTTGTTTTGTAGAGGTCTGCTAACGAAAAGAATTTCTGTTTTGGATGATTCAGGCGTATTATAATCTCCAACATGAATCTCCATTCCAAAACGGTCAAAATGTTCAACTAAAAGTGGTGACTAGCATTCGATGTCTCTTCGGGATTCGAAGAGAACTGCGGTATCATCTGCATACTCTGAGTCATCAACATCAAAGTCAGTTCTTTTAGAATTATGTCGTCTGCCTGTGAGTTTGTAAACGTTTTTTGTTCTGAAGATACAGAGTGGGCGATCGTGGATTTTCCTCCATGTAATCATAACAGCGGCTATGAAAATGATAAATAATGCTGGCCCGAGTACATCACCTTGCTTCACACCGATAGTACAAGGCATGGTATAGGTAACAGATTCAAAAGTAACTTGGAAGTTTTTATGTAGCAATTTTAAGACATCAATCAATTTCTTAGCGACACCAAATTTGGATAAAATGCACCATAAGAGTGGACGAGGAACCCTGTCAAAAGCCTTGACCAGGTCCAAAAATAAAATCCATGTTTCAAGGTTATGCTCACGACGTTTCTTGATAGCCATTTTTACAGTAAAAACAGCGTCGGTACAGCAACGACCCCTTCTGAAACCACATTGATTTTCGTGATCGAGCTGTACAATGAGCGGTTGAAGTCATTATTAACAATGGCCACAATTTTATAGGCAATCTCTAACAGCATGATGCCTCTGTAATTTCCAGGTTTACTAAGATCACCTTTCTTTGATAATATTACGAGACGACCGATATTCAATTAAGCTGGACATGCAACTTCCGAGAACAAGAAAATGTATACTACTAAATATTATAAAACATCATGAAGATATAAATAGCCTATGAGCAGAGAATATGTATAATGTTATATAATATATGTCCAAAAAGCCTCAGAGCTACTACTATTTTTATCCATAATTTTTACAAAATAGCTTCCTTTTCAAAAGAAATGTAAAATGCAGCACCAGATTTATTTAAAAATTGGTCCACGCAGGGGGGGGGCACGCAGTTACTACAAGACAGTATGACACTTACTACCGTGGTGGTACTGTATTCAGAAGTTATGAAAACAGTTACTACACAGTGTAGTAACTGCTGTTTGGGGGTGAGGCCAAACACTAAAACTAGCACTTTTGGTGTAGTAAGTGCTTATATTTTAATTCTTTTTAAAGAACTTTCACAAATTTTCACAAAAAATAAATTTTTTTGTGAAAAAATTCTTTGTTAAAAAAAATATTTTTGTTATAAATGGACGAAAAAAAATTTGAAATTTTTCTCAGACCCAACTTTGAAATTATGCTTTCCCTAATTATCATTAAAATGTTCTCAACAGCTGTTAACCAAGTAAATTAAAAGAAAATCTAGCACAAAAATGGCTTTAGGTTGAAAAATAATCGCAATTTAGGGTAATTTCGATCATGTTTTTGATGATATCACTCAAAAACAGGGGTGGTACCTGGAAATCTTTTCTGAAAACAGTTACTACCAAGGTGTAGTAACTGCAAAGGGTGGTGGTCCTGAAAAAAAGTGTTGAAAAAGCACTTACTACACATCATGTCTTGTAGTAACTGCGTGCCCCCCCCTGGTCCACGTATAAAAAAGCGCACCAGATTTATCTAAATATCGGTCCACACATACCGAAAGCATTGAAAAAATCTATTTCCTTTAAATTCAAGGCTCCTTTTTCAAAAAAAATTAAACAGAACAAAAGAGAAAAAACAACAAAGCTTTCAACCCTAAAAACACAAAGCAATATAATAATAGTTAAAAAAACTAGTATCATTTATTATGGCCCTTTGATTAAAATTTAATTGAGATGCCGTACCAGGTTTTTTTTTAAATTGCCCTAGTGCATATAATTTATCCATTTTCCGTAAAGGCTCCTCTTTTAAAATTTTAACAGCAAGACCAAGATTATTTAAATTCCTTTCAGAGACATAAGAATAAAGATTTTGTCAAGTACAGTTAATATCCAGCTAATAAAAAAATAATAAACCTAAAAAAATATCTAAAGAGCTTTTGAGGTGGAAGCTGAGCAAACTTTTGAAATAACACTTCTTACTTTTTTCATTAAGGAATTTAAACATAAAGGACAGGTTCCTTTTTTGAGTTTCAGGCAGCAAATCGAACAAGAATTTTCATTATCAATATCCAGAACATATGGCGTTTGTTTCTTCTGTTATCTTATTTGGTAAAAACCGTTTTCACGTAAATGAATTAATTGGATAAATTCATGTCGGAATATCGCCGGCCATCTGTTCTGAAAGGTAGTATTGTGTGCATACCGAAGAAGGGCTTGATGCTTTTGTTCACAACCTTCCATTCTGTTACATCCTAAACCAAAGCCATATAATTCGTAGCATTTTTTGGCATGGGCAGGTGCATCATTGCAAACAGTCCACAAACTTGGAGTAAGCTTCTGGTCAAATAGACAGCTCAATTTAAAGAGCTCTTTACTCACATCAAACATAAATGATGAACAACTGGCAAAGACATCAGCTTTTCTTTTCAATGATGGAATTGCTCGGAAACCATGTGTAGAGAAATTAGAGCTACCACTTGAAAAAGCTGATTTAACGGATGAAAAGGCTGAGTTCCCTGGCGAGACGTGGAAAGGAGTTTGAAGATGGTACATTATTACTTTCCTCTCCGTCTTCTTCCATTGCAATTAAATGGCATATACTTGATCTT
Source organism: Clytia hemisphaerica (assembly GCF_902728285.1). Taxonomy (NCBI): domain Eukaryota; kingdom Metazoa; phylum Cnidaria; class Hydrozoa; order Leptothecata; family Clytiidae; genus Clytia; species Clytia hemisphaerica. The sequence goes on along the minus strand of NW_027103588.1, from coordinate 59,224 downwards.
GGCGGTATCATAAAATTACCATTCTCATCAGGCCACATGTTAATGAAATCATTGCCAACTTTTACTTTACAATGTGCTCCATTTTTTTTAATCTTGAATAGCCTCACAAGTTCGATCAAATTGACCGGATTAAATGTGAATATAAATTTGTTATTGAATTCAATCTTTATTGATTCCATTTTTCAGTCATTTCTAAAAGAAAAAAATACCTTTCATTTAGTTTACATAGACAAGATAAAAATTGTCACCCTCTAAGCTCATATCAAATTTGGTGATAATTCTTTTTCAACCATCAAAATATTGAATCAGTTTTTCTTATCTTAAGTACCCGCATTTTCCACATACATTATTAAGGAAACTGTATTTTGGTAAAAACTCTTTTTGGCGAATTAGTGAAAAAATTGAGTACCTTAAGTGGATTATTTTTCGTGATTTTCACGAATTCCAACCATTTTTGCAAAATTTAGTCCTTGCGAAAATTTTGAAACTCCTCGAATTGTGAAAATTTGTCAACGCGAAAATTTTGGGAATTTCGGGAAAAAATTTTTTTTGTCCTTTTCTTTTTTAATCTTATAATGTAACTTTTTATGAAATAATTAGTCTACAATCACTAAAGAGTTATCAGAAAGTAATGTTTTTTCTTTTTGCCTTGGAGGCGCTGGTTTTGTTCTGTTTGTCAAAAAAAGATTAATTGGAAATTAAAAGTTTGCTACCATGTTTGTTTTTTTATGCAGTAATTCTATATAAACTAAACAATAATATTTATTTCAGATTTTACATGTGGTTGAAATAGACTCACACATTCAGCCATACTTAAGTCGCTTAAAATAAAAAACACTGATGATGATGTAAACCGAAAAGCTTATATTGCTTATGATGTGATGAAATAAACTTTGATTTAAAAAAAAACAGAACATAATAATAGTGTGCTTTGTTCAAATGTTTTGAATTTGGTACTTAATGGGTGCGCCACAAAAAGATTTCTCTATGGAGTCTTTTTCATTAGAAAGTGAAAAAATTAACTGGGATTTTGGTTAATTCTGGTCACAAGACAACTAAACAAAACTAGATGTCGAATATTTTGCTGACATTTGTGGATATGAAATCTGAAGGATGAGAGCCAAAATATGAAAAATATTCCCCTCGTAATTGCTTACTCTTGAGTGGCTAATGAACTCCCCCCCCCCCGCTTGTTAATTTTTTGATTTTTTCCAAGGCTAAATTTACCATATTTCAGGGTTTTTAAGGGATATATTTCCCGACGTATTGTATTTGGGACGTCCCTCGTATATCAGATTTGAAATTTTTTCCACCCCCTGTTTATTTTGACCATGTGTTAATTAGGCACTAGAAAGTACATCACTGCTGTTTCGAGTTATCAAAACCACTTCTAGTAGGATCGACGAGCATAATTCACTGGAAAAATATTTAATCCAGCTGAGACCTTGCCTCGTCTTTTTTGAGAACTTTAAACAATAAATTTTATAATATTCTTTTAAGCATAACATTTGATCAACTTGACCAAAAAGTAGGAACAGTGGCTTGCTTAGTGCTTGGAAAAAAGCCTGGATCTTATCAAAGCTATTTTCCCTTTCCAATGCAAACGATTTAGCTTTTGTCTTCAAAATTGATAGAGTTAGAGAAAATCCACTCCAAAGAGAAACTTTTTTTGCAGCACATCCAGTATCATTAGACATTAGATGAGAATAAATCATGCCTAATAATTGAACTTTTGCTGACGCCAATTCGATCGAGGGAGGGGTGTAAAAAACTTAACCAAATGATAGAGCACTAAGAGCTGATTCAAAATCACATATCATAACTTATCTGGAAATAATTTTTTTATAGATAGAAGGCACAAGTCTAATTAGCTCCATAAAATATTCTTGAGTCCTACAAAAGTTTCAAATAAACCAATAAAGCAATTTTTAACAATCTTTGCTTTAAACTGACTTAAGTGGACTACATGTTATTAAGAATTGTGTCTGAACAAAAATGAAAACGAAAATGTAGTTTCATTCAAAATTTGAACCAAAGTAACAAAATGAACCATATACCCACATAAAAAAGCCAACCTGAACATCCAAATGTTTTTTTTAACCAAACTGATTGGCTAAAGTTACAGTTAAACCATGAAAATAATCTAAAGCTGATTTTGTGCTTTGAAAGTTTCCATGTACAATGTCAGAAAAAATGTCAGCACCAGATGGTTAATTAGTACTAAATAGAGCCTCTCTTGATTCATATGCATGTTCAATGTATATCAAAGGGCCCTCACCAAAGCTAGCATCACGTGTAAGATTTCCACCAAATGATTCATACATTCGTACAGCTTCAGGTGCAGTTGGAACCAAAGCTTCAAGTAGGTCAACTGTACGTTTAGTATCTCTCATGTTATCAATAGGGATACATCCTTGAGGGCCAGGGATCATATGATGGTTCCAGGAATTGATCAAATGGTTAGCAGCATCGTTAGTGACATAAATAGCAATCCATGACAAAATTTTAAGACAGGGTCAGACATATCAAGATCATAGGTCTCACAAATTGCAATAAATGCTCTTTTTGAAGGGTAATTTACCCTAGAATTTAACTCAGGCCAGAATATTTCTATCACATTATTTTCTGTAGACGGTGTCTGTCTCCATGGCCGTTTTTCTTGTGAAAATCGATGTCTTTTTAATAAATCTTGGACAAAAAGGCACAACACAAATTCACGACCATGGTCCACACGTAGTTGGTTCCATAAACCGTATTTAATAAGGGCTGGCCAAAAAACAAATTCATATATGATGATATGGTTCTTTATAGGCATTGACGAATACCCCACAATCATTCTTGAACACCCATCAATGAGAGCCACATGAGTGCATCCAAAGGTTTGCCCTATTTTTTCATTTTGGTCCATATGGACCTTATACCCAAAATAGGGGGCAAAGTAGGGTACCGGATTTGTTCTTTCTTGTAAATCACTGGTTCTTAATTCAAATTCTACGGGAGCAAGTCTCTGTAAAGAATTTGAAATGCGACGTTGAGAAACCACTCTTCCAGTTGATCCGATTAAAGCCCTTACGCTTCCTTGCATTATAGATCTTCCGTAGTTATGACCAAATCGAGCAATGCAAGTTCCTACAAGATTATCTAGCTCCTGGTCAGTTATTCTAGTTACATTGTTTATTCTGCAAAATCTTCTGACACTTCTCTCGCTTATCCCTCTATCTAAAGGGTGAAGCTGCTTCAATTGATTTGAGATTTGTAAGTGTGTCATTCCTCTCTGTACCATCTCTCTCATTTGGGGAACTGTAATAATGGTTTCTAGATGTGCCATATTTAACTTAAAGAAATAAAAGCCAAAATCAAGGAAACATCATGAAACAAGCATGAAAAAATAACAAACGAACAAAAGGATTCCGGATAGAATAGTTCTAATGAAATTTCAAAATACATGGTTTTATCATTGTTAACATTTTTATGTGAAAAAAGACAAATAAATATAACGCAAAACCAATGAAAATCTGTAACAATGCCAATTTCCTGCATTTCTCGAGCAAAAAAACATGTTTTTCAAGAATTTGGCTCTTCGTCACATTTAAAAATTTCTGTTTTGCATCAGTCTTCAAAACTTCATGAAAAAATGTGAAGTAGAATTTTAGAAAGCTCCGTCTACAAAAATTTCTATTGAAAATGTAACCATGGTAAATCTTGGGTATGGCTATCAAAAGTCCATAGCCTTGCATACTTTAATGTCAGAAATTTTGCGAATCAGGGCATTTGAAAAATTTTGTGCATTTCGGGGGAATTAATTTTCGCAAAATCAATATTTATTAGATAAGTCATAAAAACGAGTTAAAAACTCCACTGTAGAATATGTAAAAGAAAGTTTTTGTTTCGTTGGAATTAATTTTTGTGAATCAGCCTAAAAGATTTTTTTACGACCATTTAATTTCACAAATTGGCAAAAATCTTGAAATTTAAAGTGATTTTCTTGATTACCACGAGAACGCTCCAAACAGTCTAATTGAGCGTCCTACTACAATTTGCAGAACAACAGTTGTGGTGACAGATTGATGTGTTTTATCTAGCACAACTCTCTTCATCATCCTTGTTGTTATGAAGAATATAGCCCTTTTTGATAAATGATAAAATCTAAGGCGCCTGAAAATTAAAAAAGGGAAAAAGGTACTTTCTGGTTTATGGGACTGGGTTCTAGAAAATCTGGGAACTACCTAATTGAGGTAAAGGACTATCGATTTTAATCAATAATCAATCGAACATAATTGAATATCAATCGAATTTTACCCAGAATTATTAATTTGATTGCCTTCAAAAATCATATTGCTATCATTCAATTGTGTTTGATTGTAATTTTATAGTGGTTGGTTAACTCGCCAATCGAATTATTCGATTAACCTTGTTAAGTAGCCCTTGCCCACTGTGGAAGCCCGAAACAGTGTGCTGTGTTACAACGCTCTTTATTGATTCAGAGGCTAGAAAAATACAAAGAAAGCCTAATTAGAATTTAAAATAAAATAAAAATAGCTAAGTTCCGAATCCCGGAAATCAGTCAGTTCCGGATGGAAAAGGCCAATACCGGAATACGGAAAACTATACGGAAGTCCAAAAGTAAAATGGCCCTAGAGCAAACAGAGGGGAAATAGAGGCCAAAAATAGAGTATGAAGCCAATACGACCAAAGGACGAAATGTAATGCCCAAAAGACTAACGGTCTGTGACCAGAAAAATAGCTTGGAAAATGACAGACCAGGTCAAAAGGTGACCAAAATTCAAGGAAAAATCTAAAGAATCCTAGGGAATCTAGTACCAAAAAAATGTACAAAAATAGGAAAAATTACAAGTCAAAAATATAGGAAAAACTTACTGAAACATAAGCTCCAAAGCACTGTGTATGGATGGCTCCACAGGAAATACCAAAATAAATTCTCAAGTAAATCCAAAATGAAAATCAATTCAATTACTCTAAAATGTTAACTTTAAAGTTTCTCCAACGAGAAGTGAAAATGGAGTTTCTACAAACTCCTCAAAACGTCTACACGTTCTCATAACAATTTCTAGATTGAATTCAAAAGCAAAAATGGGCGAGATAAAATGGAGAAAATTGTGCATTGGAGCATTAAAAAACTAATTAAATTAAATTAAACATTAAAACGCGATATCATACGCTAATTCCCAAATAGGAATATAGCTACCAAAACAACATACGTCATAATATATACACAAGTCTCTTGAGGCCAATGTTATCATGGCCGCAACACATGGCTCCTCTCATATGATTACTCCAAATCTGATGGCTCCTCGTCGGGGGTCGAACACTCAATCAATAACACTAATTTTGTTATTGGTCGTCTGTAAACATTTTTCCCAATTCGACAGTCTACCGAACGTACTGTGCCAGTGTCGTCTGGATACACCTTTTCAATCGTTCCCATCAGCCAATCGTTTCGTGTGTTTGTTAGTGTGTTGTCCTTTAGTAGGACTATGTCTCCAGATCGAAAATTCATTTCTTTGGTTCTCCATTTGGTGCGGTGCTGCAATTGAAAAAGATACTCTTTCCTCCACCGCTCCCAAAACTCGTTTGCTAAGAATTGAATTCTTCTCCATCGTTTGCGAGAATATAAATCAGATTCGTCGAACTCTCCTGGTGGTGGCAAGACGACTTTGCTTTTCATGGTCAGCAAATTCATAGGTGATAGTGCCATTGGTTCTGTTGGGTCGCTTACGGTGTCGACAGTTAATGGTCTTGAGTTGATAATTGATTCTACTTCGACAAGTAGTGTTGTGAGGGTTTCAGTGTTGAGACTTGGTCCTTGAGATTTCAAGAGTGCAGCAAGGATCCTTCTGATGCTTCTGATGTGACGCTCCCACACACCACCCATATGACTTGAGGCTGGGGGATTGAATTTCCAAATCCAATCACCGTCTTGCTCGTTCATGTATTTTGCAATTCTTTCGTGGTCCATTTCTGAGATAGCCTTCTTCAACTCTCTTTCGGTGCCAACAAAGTTAGTTCCATTGTCTGAGTGCATTGAACGAACTTTTCCTCGTCTTGAGATGAATCTTCTTAGAGTCATGATGAATGTGTCGGTTTCTAAGCTGGATGATACTTCAAGATGAACAGGTCGTGTTGAAAAGCACGTGAAGATAACTCCATATCGTTTTAATTCCCTCCTCAGCTCTTTGACGATGAATGGTCCGAAGAAATCCACCCCAACGTAAGTGAATGGTGGAGATTCGACAACTCTTGCTTTTGGTAGATCAGCCATGATCTGATTGGATGTTGATCCTCTGAGGTAACAACAAATGACACAATGGTAGATAATTTTTCGAACAAAGGTGTTTCCATTGACAACCCAGAAACCATGATTTCTCAATTCGTGAAGTGTGTGTAGACGACCTCTGTGAGCACACTTCTCATGACACCATCGAACGATTGACTCAGATAACTCATGATTCTTCGGTAATAGAATAGGGTGTCTCAGTTGGAAGTTTAGGTTGGATCTCCGCAATCTTCCACCAACACGAAGTACTCCTGACTCATCAATGAAGGGATTAAGACTGGAGATTGGGCTGTGTTCTGAGACATGGTTTTGCTTCTGCAAGGCTGCAATTTCGTCTGTGAATTTTACTTGCTGGGTGGTGGTGATGATGAGCCTTTCTGCTCCATTTACTTCTTCAATGGTGGGATGAAGTGATCTTTCGACGTTTGGAGCTTTACAAATTATGCGTACGAAACGTACGATTAATGCTACGATACGACATAGCCTTTTCTAATTTGAGATCTGTTTGATTAGCTTCAAAACCACATTATTTGTTGCATCTTTTATCATGATTGCGTTCACTTTCTTAAGTTCTGTATCGTTTGCGTCTAGCTTGGTCGAGGGCTTTGATTTCTTCCACGTACTTTCGTTTTGCCAGAAGAATTCTGGCCCATGTATCCACATTTGGATCTTGTTTGCATCTTTGGTAGAAATTCCTCTTGAGGAGATGTCAGCTGGATTGTCAGTCGTTTTGATGTACCTCCAGGCTTAAAGGTCAGTAGATGAATGGATAGTTTGGACACGATTTGCCACAAAAGTTTTGAATCTCTTGGTAGTGTTGTGGAGATAGCTCAAAACCACCTCACTGTCGGTCCAGAATACATGTTTGGCATCTATTTATTTTATTTTTTATTTATTCTTTATTTTAAGTTGGGTGGTATCTAGAAAATTACAAGTAAGTTTCTAATCAAATCCAACTGTCATAAAAACATTAAAAATATATATATTGAAAAAAAAGAACTGAGAAAAAAAAAAACTATGTACAATTTTTACAAGTGCAGATAGGTAAGACATTTTTTAGAGCATTTTTAAAGGAATCTAAATTTTCAAGCGACTTAATAGAGGATGGTAGTTAGTTCCAGGTTGAAACTGCTCTAAAGTCAAATGTGTTAACACCAAATGCACTATTGTATTTTTTATATAGAGGAAGAGAAAGAGTGTGACCAGAACGAAGCTTGTAACGTGACTGCAATGCCGTGAATATGCCATGCATGATACGTGGTCCAAGGCCATGTGTAGATTTAAATACTTCCATGAGGAGAAGTTTTAGGTTTCGTGTATGAATACTCACCGCATTACAGTCAGTTAATAAGTCGTCATATTCCGAGATGGTTTTGTTTTTCAAAGCACATAGTGCTCTGTGGTGGCATTTCTCAATAAGGCTGCTACCCCCTTTACCGCAAAACATCCAGACTAATGGACAATAGTTAAATGGTGAGAGAATATAGGAGTTTATAAGAAGTTTTGCTTGATCTTCTGATAAAAAATGTCTCACCCTTCTCAATGCCCTTAGTTTTTGGTTAGATTTTTTACTTAATTCGGTGACGTGAGGAATAAAAGATAATTTTGCATCGATTTTTATACCCAGAAGTTTCACGACATCGACGTTCTTAATGTTGTTTTTACCAACAGGAAGAGAAACATCGGCGTTAAAAGTACCGGGGTAAATAAGTTGAAACTTGGAGGGATTTGCAACCATTGAGTTATGCTTAAACCAATCAAGAACGATGCTTAGTTGGTGTAAAAGGTTTGCGTTAACTTCATCCAAGTTTGATCCAGAAGAAGATAAAGTGTTATCATCTGCAAAATTTAAAATTTCATCTATGATATAAAATAGATCGTTTATGAATATATTAAAAAGTAATGGCCCAAGGATAGACCCTTGGGGTACTCCTAATAAAATATCGAGCCATGAACTTAAATGAGAACCTATACGAACTCTGTGCTTCCTATTGCTTAAATAGCTGTGCATTAATTGGACGGCACTCTCACTGAGCCCGTATGCCTTTGATTTGTACTTCTTTCTCGACAAGATTGCAGATCTTTGTGGACAATACTCCTGCTGTCAGCTCAAGCCTTGGTATTGATACAAATTGGATTGGTGCAACACGTGATTTGCCAATTACCAAGGAACAATGGATTTTGACTTCTTGGTTGATTTGTCTCAAGTATGTCACTTGTCCATATCCTCTCTCAGAAGCATCTGAGAAGTGGTGGAATGATTTCTCAACTGGCGTACCAAAGTCATCTGGCTGATAACATCGTGGTATGCTGATCAATTTGATATCTTCAAGGTCGGAATACCATTTTATCTAATCAGTTGCAATGTCCTCTGGAATTTGATCATCCCAGCCATGTTGCATCTTGCACAAAGTTTGGAGAATAAGTCTTCCTTTCAGGATGAATGGTGATATCAATCCAAGAGGGTCATAGATGCTGCTTATCATGGACAACATTCCTCGTCTTGTCAGAGGTTTCTGCTTCGCTTCTGTTAGATCGAATTTGAACACGTCATCACTGAGATTCCAGGACACACCGAGTGCTTTGTCAGTGAGTCCACCCAGTAGGGATGCATCCTTGAGTGACGATCCAAGATCCTCTTTTGGTAGAGAATTGAGCACGGTTTGACTGTTGGTTACGAACTTTACGAGGTTTAATCCTCCTCGTTTACATAGCGATTTGACACCCTGTATCATTTCAATGGTTTCTTGTTCGTCATCTTCTGATTTCAACATATCATCGACGTAGAAATTGTTGAAAAGAATGTTACGTATCTTGTCGGGGAAATCTTCTTGATTGTCGATGGCTGTTCTTCTGAGTGCATAACTTGAACAGCTTGCTGATGATCCTGCACCAAAGACGTGGACGTTCATTTCGTAGTCGATAGGTGTTGTAGTTAGATCGTTGTCTTTCCACCAAAGGAAGCGAAGAAGGGATCGTTGATGTTCAGGAACAAACACTTGATAAAACATAGCTTGGATGTCTGCCATTACTCCAATCCGACCTTGACGAAAACGTGACAGAACTCCATGGTTTGGCGATTCTTGCATGACCATTCTTCAATATGGTATCCATAAACGTCATGTAGTGGTCGAAAAAGGTAGGGTTGCGTTCAAGCTTGCGTTTGAGACTTGCTAATCGTCTTTCTGCAATGCATCTGTTGTTTGGTAAGTTGCCTTCTCCATCTCTGAGTGGTAATGGAAGTACATAGTGACCATCATCCATTGTTGTCTTTCCTTCCATAATGGACATAAACCTTTTGTCTTCGACTGACATGTGTGAATCTTCAAAGTCGATACGTTGGTTAGACTGGTTTTCGACAAATCAGTGTTGTACAACGACTCGTACATTTCTCCAATGTCCATTTCTTTCACATTGGTCTTGAAAACGAAGTGATTGCTCTTTGATTTTTCTGATATGTCATTGAAAATGGTTCTATGACATCCAATTGATTGGCTCTTTGTGGAGGATTCTAATGGTCCAACGATGCACCATCCGATAACGGTGCGATAAGCAAATGGACCTCAATCTTGACTTGGGATGACTTCGATTGGTTCGATAGCTTTGAGGCACAGGCTCTGCACCGATAAGAAGCTCAACAGGTTGATGGTCATTGTCAGGTAAGCTATCTTTGATTTTGCTCAGGTAATCCCATGCTTTGATCTTGGATTTGGTGGCGATCTCATTTTGGTCGACTGGTAGATCTTCTCTTGAGAATGCTTTCTTAACAGTGATCGTTTGGTTGCTGTTTAACGCTCTGACACTCAGCTCCTTGACGACGGTAGAATTGACTTCACTAGTTCCATTCACTGTGGTGATTGATAAGGAGGTGGTAGGTCCTTTGATGTTCATCCGGTCAACCAAGGTATCAGCAATAAATGATGCTTGGCTGCAGGGGTCGAGCATCGCAAGGGTGTGTCTTTCTGATAAGGGATCGTCTGCATGTTTGATGCAGATTGGAACTACACACATTGATATAACTTCATGACAATTGGTTGCACGACAAGTTGTTGTTTTGGTTTGAGGTTGATCTGTGTCTTCCTTCACATCTTTGGTATCTTTATTCATATGATGATCTGATTTCCCTTTGTCCTTGGTATCAGTTCTATTGTCTGAATTGTCTCCATCAGCATGATCGATCGTCTCTCTTGGTTGAACTGGGTCGAAATTTGAAACCGTGGAGGATAGTTGCATGCTTGGATCGACATACTTTACAGGTTCGTCGCTTTGTGCACGTTCGGGCGTTGTGATCATGAGACATCCAAAACAAAGTTTCTTTGATCTTATCATGATGCTACGTTGGTTGATATCCTTTGCTAAGATGACTGGGCAATCTTCTGCGTCATGTTGTTGCTCACAGAACGGACAGATTTTGATCCTTGGCGTTTGTTCGTTCTTGGTTGCAGCAGTCTTGAAGGAACGTCTTGGGTTTCTTGAATGACCTTTCTCCAATTGTTTGGGTGAAGAATCTTTACTGATAGCATGATGAGAGTACAATGGATCATTCACAAGGGTTGTCTCTTGCTCCATGAACGCGACAAAATCTTTCAAAGTTGGCTCCGTTGCATTTGATTGACGGAGTATCATAGCCTTTCGATTCCATCTGTCGATGAGAGGTGGTGGTAACTTCTCCAATAGCAGCCTGATGGTTTCTGGTGAATCCAGGACGTTAGAGTGATCACAGTAGAAGGTCTGCCATTTGGTCAGATGGTTCAGGAATTCGCGAAAACCTTTAGGGTTGCTGAATCGTAATGATTGCATATTTTTGATTTGGTTGCGATATGCCGATAAAATCAGATGTGGATTTCAAAAATCTCTTCTTGAGTATATCCAATGCGGAGGAGTAGCCATATGCAGACGGTAGTTGGATGCAATGTTTGATTGCTTCATGAGCTTCAGCTGTGGTGTACTTCATCAGTCTTGTCAGCCTTCCTCTAGGATTTGGGATTTTCGATTCAACTGCTTCCTTGAAAACAGAGATGAAATGTGCATAGTTGAGTGGATCTCAATCGTACGATTCCACGTCGTCCACACGTGGTGCCTCTTGTTGTTTCAACAAGAAGAAGAAGAAGAGAAGTTTTTAGATACTCTCCGCGACTCTTTCCTCCATCAGAACGTAGACGAACCAACACGATGCCGTGGAACCGATGAACCATCTTTGGTTGATCTCATTCTAACAGGAGAAGCCAACCAAACACAAAATCTGGAATATCTCAGTCCATTGGGTAAAAGCGATCACAGTTCCCTGACCTTTAGCATAAAGTGCAATGCATATGTAAAGCCCACATCGGAAAGGTACAATTATGATAATGCTGATTTTGAAGCAATGAAGCAAGATCTTGAAACAGGTAACTGGCAAACGATTTTTCTAGATGCGGCTAATAACAAATCAGTCGAGGAACTTTGGCAAGTTTTCAAGAATAAAGTAAGCGAATTGCAAAACCGTTTCATCCCGCTCAAAACGATTGGAGGCGAGGGTTGGAGAAAGAGAGGAAGAATTCCTATTCCAAAAGATCTCAGGACTGAAATAGCAAAGAAAAAGCGTCTACATAGAAAATGGATGAAATCATCGCCGCGAGAGAAAGACGAGAATCGCGTGAAATACACCCGTGTACGCAACCGAGTGACGAAAATGATGACACAAGCCCATAGAAATTACGAACGGAAAATCTGCAACAATTCAAAAACAAAACCAAAAGTTTTCTGGTCACATGTCAGGAGCAAAATGAAATCTTCCAGTACGGTATCATCATTACTTGAGGCACCAAATGACAAAAATTCTTTGAAACATGAAGACCATGAAAAGGCGAATATACTTCAACGTCAATTCTGCAGTGTTTTCACAAGAGAGCCTCCTGGGGAGCTACCGGACTTCGAGAAAAGAACTGAGTCCGTAATCGATGAAATCCATATAACAAAAGAAATGATCCAGATCGAAATAAAACATCTAAATCAAAATAAATCATTTGGTCCTGATGGAATACATCCTAAGATGCTACTGTCGTTATCTGACTACGTCTCTGAACCTCTTGCAGTAATAATGAACACATCATTAAAGGAAGGGTCTCTACCAAAGGATTGGAAAGAAGCTCACGTAATACCCATATATAAGAACAAAGGTGCTCAAAATCTTGCAGTAAATTATCGACCTGTAAGCTTGACATCAATAGTATGCAAACTGATGGAGTCAATAGTGAGAAAGCATATTATGGAGCATCTTCTTGATCAACATCTTTTATCGAACAAGCAATATGGTTTTATCAAAAATCGATCCACCGTTACGCAACTGTTGTATTACTTGGATACGTGCTGTGAAAGTACATCAGAAGGAAAAGTGATTGATAGTATCTATTTTGATTTCGCAAAGGCCTTTGACACTGTACCTCATCGTCGTTTATGCAAGAAACTATTAGCATACGGCATAGATGGTCCGATAATGTCTTGGGTAAAATCATTTTTAAATGGACGAACCCAATCAGTGAAAGTAAATAAATCATTTTCGACAACGGATCACGTGGTTAGTGGTATCCCACAGGGTAGTGTCCTTGGACCATTATTGTTCGTTCTTTACATCAACGATCTTCCTGAAAGAGTGATATCATCATTTATACTCCTTTTTGCTGATGACACCAAAATCTTCCAAGAGGTCAACACTATCGAAGACTCTATTTCCATCCAACAGGATATAGACGCGCTAGTCAAGTGGTCGAAAGAATGGTTATTAAATTTCCATCCCGACAAATGTCACGTACTAACTATTGGCAAATTCTCTGACATCAAGCATGCCTATCCATATTGTTTGGATGGAAATCAGCTTGAACATGTTTTTGAAGAGAAAGATCTTGGGATTGTGATCGACTCAGAACTTACATTCGAGGAGCATATTGCAAAGCAGGTAAAGAAGGCAAATTCAATACTAGGAGTGATTAACAGGAGCTTTGAACATCTGAATCCATCCATCTTCCTAGTACTATATACTTCGTTTGTCCGTCCGCACTTGGAGTATGCTCAGTCGGTATGGTCACCTAAACTTCGAAAATATGTTGATTTGATCGAGGGTGTACAAAGACGCGCCACAAGACTCGTGCCTATCTGCAAAGATATGTCCTATGAAGAACGCTTGCGCATACTTGACCTCCCCACGCTTGAATTCAGGAGACTCTTTTGTGATATGGTCCAAGTATACAAACATCTCCACTACTACGATAAAAATACTCTTCCAAGTAAATTATCGACTCGAACACGTCCGAACAGGAGACACAATGATGAGCTGATACCAAATTTTGGTAAAGATGGATTCCGAGGCGCACAAACCAACTCGTTCTTTTACAGGAGTATACCAAACTGGAATAGATTACCAAGATACGTTGTAGAGGCAAAGACTGTCAAAATCTTTAAAGAAAGACTCAACGAAGCTTGGAAAAAACATCCGAAAAGATTCGAGACAAGACAATTGTAATCAAGATCCGGTTCTCAGAGGCCCTCGTGTGCCTTGAACTTGTATACATTATTATTATTATTATTATTATTATTATTAACATGGCAAATAGCAGATCGTTCGTCGACAGCGGTTCAGGAACGTCCTTTTCGATGACGTAATTGGTGAATAAGTCTCCATAATATCATCCATCGATGAAGCCTGAACTGGTAAGCTTGAATGTTGAAATGGTTCTGTGTTAATTGATGTCATAGAATGGCGTGGATGTGATATCGCAGTCGGATTTTGCTTGGCTTGATGCATGTAAGTCAATGGGTACAATTTTGTCTGTTTGGAACATTGAGATGCCGCAGGTGGCTCCTGCATGGCTTGGGTATTGACGGGTGATCGGTACATCCTTGACTGATCAATGTTGAATGTCGCCTCAGGTGGCTCCGGCAAGGCTTGTTTGATTGACGATAGGTGTCTCCTTGATGGATTAAATTGATTGATGGCGCAGAAGGCTTCTGCATGGTTAGTTTTCTGGTTGAAGATTGATGCGTCTTTGGTTGATCAAAGCGTGACGCTGCAGGTGGCTCCTGCATGACTTGTCTGCCGATTGGCGGTAGGTGTGTCGACGATTGATCAAGGTGTGACGCCGCAGGTGGCTCCTGCATGGCTTGCTTGCTAGTTGAAGATTTATGCATCTTTGGTTGATCAAAGCGTGATGTCGCAGGTGGCTCCTGCATGACTTGTCTGCCGATTGACGGTAGATGTGTCGACGATTGATCAAGGTGTGATGCCGCAGGTGGCTCCTGCGTGGCTTGTTTGCTGGTTGAAGATTGATGCATCTTTGGTTGATCAAAGCGTGAAGTCGCAGGTGGCTCCTGCATGACTTGTCTGCCGATTGACGGTAGATGTGTCGACGATTGATCAAGGTGTGACACCGCAGGTGGCTCCTGCATGGCTTGTTTGCTGGTTGAGGATTGATGCGTCTTTGGTTGACCAAAGCGTGACACCGCAGGTGGCTCCTGCATGACTTGTCCGCCGATTGACGGTAGGTGTGTCGACGATTGATCAAGGTGTGACGCCGCAGGTGGCTCCTGTATGGCTTGTTTGCTGGTTGAGGATTGATGCGTCTTTGGTTGATCAAAGCGTGACGCCGCAGGTGGCTCCTGCATGACTTGTCTGCCGATTGACGGTAGGTGTGTCGACGATTGATCAAGGTGTGACGCCGCAGGTGGCTCCTGCATGGCTTGTCTTCTGATTGGCGATAGAGTCTTTGATGGATCAATGTTTGTTGGTGCCGCAGGTGGCTCCTGCTTGGCTTGACTTGTGTCAGCTTGATCTTCATTCGAGGTTCTTGTACGAAGCACATCAATCCTTGCTGAATATAATGCTATCTGATGTTGTAGTTTCAGTTCCTTTGTCCTTTGAGCATGGTCATATTCTTCTTCGATGAATTTTGACTCTGCTAGTAGTTCGGCTCGTTTGATCTCTTCTTCAAGCAGTTGATCAGAAAGTTGACTATGTCTCGATCTTGGTGAACTCCATGTTGGTGATGTGGATCCTGACTTCTTTGACGATTTCGAAGAGTGAGTGGATTTTGACAACTTGGAAACCATTGAAGAACTTGAAGAATGTGACGATCGTAAGGATTTAGGCGACCTTGATGATCGTGATGATTTAGAAGATTTTGATGATCGTGACGATTTAGAGGATTTTGATGATCGTGATGATTGCAAAGATTTACGTGATGATGCAATGCTTCTTTCTTCTTCTTGACGATTTAATGTCTGTCTGTCTATCATTGATTTGATCATCAACTGTGGTAAACCAATACTGGTCTTCAGCCTTTTCGTGTGGGTCGAGTAACTCGTTCAGCTCATTGTGAGTGCCCTCGAAAGTTAATGCTGTTTCGTTGTACTGTTGAAGTCGACTCTTGATAAGACTTTGATCCAGCAGGGCTAATGTTTCCATCATAGACTTGCCTCGTTTCTCTAATCTGTTGAGAAGTCTTTTTCGTTCAGCAAATAAGTGTTGAATGCGTGATTTCTTACCCTTCTCGGTTAGTTGTCTTTCTCTTTTTGGGTAGCGACGTATTGGGGATAGAGCTGTTGCACCAAGTAAAAGCGATCCTGTTTCGTCATCTTGAGATGGTATGCTCTGTTTGTCATCAGGCTCCTCGACAACTTGGGTACCTGCACGACTAGCATCTCCCTCATCTCTGGGTTGATTGACTTCTATGGCGGTCTGGTCAACATCTGTGGCGGTACGGTCAACATCTGTGGCGGAACGGTCAACATCTATGGCGGTACGGTCAACATCTGTAGCGGTACGGTCAACATCTTCATCTCCATTGTGAACTCCGACGAGTTCTAGGGGACGATCGACATCGTCTCCATTCATTCTTTTGTTTCACTTTGTGGAAGCCCAAAACAGTGTAGTGTGTTACAACGCTCTTTATTGATTCAGAGGCTAGAAAAATACAAAGAAAGCCTAATTAGAATTTAAAATAAAATAAAAATAGCTAAGTTCCGAATCCCGGAAATCAGTCAGTTCCGGATGGAAAGGGCCAATACCGGAATACGGAAAACTATACGGAACTCCGAAAGTAAAATGGCCCTAGAGCAAACAGAGGGGAAATAGAGGCCAGAAATAGAGTATGAAGCCAATACGACCAAAGGACGAAATGTAATGCCCAAAAGACTAACGGTTTGTGACCAGAAAAATAGCTAGGAAAATGACTCCAAAATCGACTAAACGAAAGTCACAGACCAGGTCAAAAGGTGACCAAAATTCAAGGAAAAATCTAAAGAATCCTAGGGAATCTAGTACCAAAAAAAATGTACAAAAAATAGGAAAAATATAGGAAAAACTTACTGAAACATAAGCTCCAAAGCACTGTGTATGGATGGCTCCACAGGAAATACCAAAATAAATTCTCAAGTAAATCCAAAATGAAAATCAATTCAATAACTCTAAAATGTTAACTTTAAAGTTTCTCCAACGAGAAGTGAAAATGGAGTTTCTACAAACTCCTCAAAACGTCTACACGTTCTCATAACAATTTCTAGATTGAATTCAAAAGCAAAAACGGGCGAGATAAAATGGAGAAAATTGTGCATTGGAGCATTAAAAAACTAATTAAATTAAACATTAAAACGCGATATCATACGCGAATTCCCAAATGGGAATATAGTTACCGAAACAACATACGTCATGATATATACACAAGTCTCTTGAGGCCAATGTTATGATGGCCGCAACACCAACAAAACGCAAAAATTGAAAGAATTTAGAATAATTGACATGCTTTTGACCCGTTGATTACTTTTCTTTTGACCCCCTCTCTCTCCTTGGCGACAAAAACATACCTTTTTTAATGCCAAGACGATGTCAATTGAACGCAATCAAATGATTGAAATTTGATTGCCAAACAGCCTAGTTCAAATACTAAAAAAATAACAGATTAGCACGAAGCTATTCTCACTTTCATTCAAAGCTCTCGAATTTGAAAAAAGTAGGGGTCGGCAGCTCGGCAATTTTCTAATGTCTTTTTAACATTTTAGGTCGGTTTTAAGGTCAGCATTGCCGATTGCCAACCTGAAATTCGAGGACTGCATTCTCTTTCTCTTTGAAAAAATGACATGCAGACATTACGTTCTTAACAACAAACTTTACCATAACATCTAAGTCCCTCGACGTTTTGATTGAAAGATTTAGAACTGTTGTGAAACTCAAATCAAATATGAAATCAGCTGGTGAGAATGAGTCTCAAAAGAAATTTAGAAAAGCTTTGAAAAATTAGAGAAATGGAAAATCAACAATGGAAGACTGGAATTTTTTCTTGACTAGACAGCCTGAAAAAAACCCTGTTGATTATGATAAATGTATTAGACTGTCATTTGCAAATGAAGTTGTGAGAGAACATAATGGGAGAATGTTGGATTCTTTACAATCACCTATTGCAGTCATCAAAGCAAAAAATACTCCACCAAGTGCGTCAAAATCTTCCTCAGAAGAATTTGGTTTAGTAAATGAAGTTTTCCTTGCTAAAGGTGCCAAAGTAATGCTTACAAGAAACTTGTGGTCAGATGTAGGGCTTTGTAACGGAAGTTTAGGCATTGTCAAAGACATAATATTCCAAAGAAACCATCTACCACCTGCGCTTCCTATAGCTGTTATTGTAAAATTTGATAAATATACAGGGCCAAGTTTTTTTTATGACGAAGATAGTTGTGTTCCGATCATGCCTATCGTTGAGACTTCATCTGAAGATAATATTCAGAAAGAAAGGATGCAGATACCTTTGAAGCTTGCATGGTCAATAACAATTCACAAATCTCAAGGTCTAACATTAGATAAAGTTGTAGTGGATTTGGTAAAGAAAGACAGCATGGTTTAACTTATGTTGCATTATCACGTGTGAAAAAGCTAACTGACATGGTCATTGAATCATTTCCATTCGAAAGAATAAATAAATTGAGTGATGGGAAAAGATTTAAATTTAGAGTGCGCGAAGAAAGCAGACTAGAAGAGTTAGCATCAAGAAATAAGAATGGATATTAAGAAATGGATGAAGTAAAAAGTTTGCATGAAGAATGGAGACTAGAAAAATTAGCACAAATAACAAATGAAAAGAAATGCATATAATTTGCACATTCACAGTTAGTGATGTCTTGTCTTAATTAGATGCTAAAGGTAGTAAAATTTCTTGCAATATACCTTTGTATATGAAATCTTGACTTTTACTCTCGGGTACTTAATAGCCGTCCCCCCCCCGCTAATTAATTTTTCGAAAATTTTCCACCCAGGACATTCTTATTCCAACCCCCCCGCTTATTAATTTTTGGGAAAATGTTTTTAAAAGTTCCCTTTTTTGTCCTAATTCAGCTGTATTAGCCTCCTTTTCAAAAATTTTCCACCCAGGACATTTTTATTCCAACCCCCCCGCTTATTAAGTTTTGAGATTTTTTCCAACCCCCCCGCTTATTCCAACCCCCCCGGCTATTAGGTACCCGAGAGTACTTCAGATCAAAAAATTGAAATATTATTGACAAAAAAATGAGTTCCGAATCAAACCATTCAATGTCCCAAGGTTAGTTTTGTTTTTACATTCTATTTTTTAATATCAATTTTGCAAAATCAAATTTTGCGAATTTTCTTCTTTATCTTATTGTTTTTTTGCAAGACGAAAATCTTCTTTTCCAAGCTTCTCTCAATAAAGAAGGAAAT
The DNA here is from genome assembly GCF_902728285.1 of Clytia hemisphaerica. NCBI lineage: Eukaryota > Metazoa > Cnidaria > Hydrozoa > Leptothecata > Clytiidae > Clytia > Clytia hemisphaerica. Next base: position 40,235 of record NW_027103588.1, on the reverse strand, counting down.
AGGGCCAAAATATGTTATTTCTGCTTTTTTTCTTAAAACCTTTGCGAAACTTGCGAAATTTAATTCCAGCAAAATCTATCAATTTATGCTAATCGCAAAAATAACTTCTCGCAAAAATTTTGAATTTCGCGAAAAAAATGTTTTGCAAAAAATTAGTCCCCTTTTTTAAGGGTAATTTAATCCGCACTAATTCCTCCAATTAATTATTGCAGCTAATTTTGCAAACTCTTTGCTCAAAATTTATTTTGACTAAAATCCTTTTTTGTTTTTACTATATTTGTCTCAATATTCTATTTTTAGGTTTTCTTTCAACAACACCTGAAAAAGCTGATACAAAAACGCCTGAAAAATCTTCATCTACAAGCAGTAATAGAGGTACAGTATAAATTGTCAATCACATTTTTATATACAAACAGTTTTAGATGATTCTCGAAATCACATTTTATGTCTACATGCAACAAGCGAAAAAATAGGAAAAAATATTTGAGCTGTTTTTTTTTCAATTTTTAAATGGTAACTTTTACCTCGTGCAACCTTAAAAATATCTTTTAATTTAATTTTTTCATTTTTAAAGACTCGGCTCCAGGAAGAAAACGACTTTATTATTCACCATCAACACCATCATCCTCTCATTCATCACCAGCTAAGAAATCTGCTAATTTACAAGGTAATTTAACTTCATTTTACAATTCAGTTGACAATGACAAGCTGAACGATGTCTGATTTCAAATGCCAATTTTTGGGTTACCCTTAATAAAGGAATTTAATTTGACGGGAGGCCGAAAAAGTTTTTTCAGAAGAAATTTAATTTGGCGGATCAGCAATAAAATTAATTTCTGCGTGAATTTAATTTGGGGGACAATGGATTTTAAAGTTCAAAATCAAGTTGAAAATGTTAAAAATACACCCTTTTGGGGCAGAAATAGTGAAAAATTGAACTAAATATGAGAAAAATTTGGCGAAAAATTTGGCGGATGACGGAAAAAGGAAAATTTTGGCGGAAACATAATTTGGCGGATTTTGGCCAAATCCACCAAATTTTCTGTTTGGCAAAATTTCTTCCTTTAAGGTAGTTTGTCAGAGCTCAAATTCCTCCCCCCAAAAAATTAGACTTTATTTTATTTATTTATCATAAATTTAATTTAATTTTATTTAGATTTAACTGGTTACATCACAAATGTCACTCAATCAGTCATGAGCAAGCACACTGGAAACAAATATTTTGATGTACATTTGAAGACATCACCCAATGAACAATCCATTATTCGCGTGATGAAAAAACATAACCGTTCCATCAAACGATCTTTTTTCCTAGACGCGCGGCAAATACCAGTTAGACTGACACAGCTTACGCAAGGTGACAACGTGCTGTTTTATAACTCAATATACAAATTCTCGACGGTCATAAAGGAGCATGTTACCGCCAATATTTATTATGAACATAATTTGTTCACGCCCATCAGCACCATCATATCAAATGAAATGGGCACTTTTAACGTAAAAGGTGCGTTCGCCTGGATCAAAGATGAAACCGTCGTTGAAAAGAAGGATAAATCCAATGAAAGAGCAAGAGATGGAGTCATTGTGGAAACCACTACTTCTTCTATTTCAGTCACAGTGTGGGGAAAGATAATAGACAAGGTTAGCACCGAAAAGGCTGTATTCGAGTTTACCCAACTTAAACTGAAAACACTTTGGTCTTATCCAAAATTGGATTTGACTGACACGTCAACAATCAAAATTGATGCTTCTGCTGTAACAGATGTTAATTGGAATGCAGTGGATATGTTAGATTGGGATAAAATAGAGAAAGCCCACAAGGATAAATTCTTTCCTACTTTCGTCGCTTCCATTATTGGATGTTCCGTTGATCTGTTTCCAACTTGCGTTCATTGTAAGAAAAAAATCACAGTGCCCCCAAACCAAAAGAGTTTGTCATGTCAGCTCTGTGGAGGAAGATTATTGATTATCAAACTACCATTAGGATTTGTGGGTAATGTCCAACTTGAAAATAACGATGATGATCCTCTCTCCTTAACGTTCTTCCCCGAGGTTTTGCATTCTTTTGGGAAAGAACTTTCTTCATTTTGAAAAAGAAGATGTCGAAGATGAGATATTAGAGCTGTCGGACATGGCTAAAATAACTTATTCAAAAAACAAACGCACAATCACAAAAATTACAGAACTTTAGACAGGCAGCTGACGACATCCAAAATCTGGATGACTTTGGGACAAATGCCGAGCTGGTTTTTCTTATTCCTATATGTCTACTGATCCGAAAACACTTACTCGGCGTCCGAAAAAATATTTACCGGACGCGTCCGGTAATATTTTCTTAACTGATGACGTCACAAGCAAAACGAAAAATTGTTGACGCCAAACATAGACATATTATATACCGATCGACGCGTATTTGAACGTAGATTAAGAAAAAGGTCTGTTCTATCGAAAGTTATAAGCCATTGAAATATGTCACGTGACCTCTTGCTGAGGGATGTCGTTTTCTGCGACAATCAATACAAATAAAAGTTTTGTGACCTTTTTAATGCGAAATAACTATCTACACTCAAGTTGGGTTAAAAACAATTCTAAAAAATAATGAGAAATACCATAAACTAATATGGGTTTAAAAGAAAACGGGAGGAAAAAGTAAAGATTGTAACTCGATCAAGAGTACTTTACTAGCACAGCTTTAGACTTTGAATCCGACAATAGAAAAAGTACCCACCCATACATACAATATAATACATTATATACATAATATATACATAATCTAGAGTTTAAATTTCATCATGTCAACACTTTCAAAACATTTTCAAAGCGTTCGTTATCAACGTCAAAATCAACATCAGTGTCCGCGTCCACTTCTTCCTCCAACATGTCTTGGAGCTGATCCTCGTTGAAGCCCTCCTCGTGTTCATCGCCTTCGTCTTGATCAATGTGGTCTTCGTTTGCGGCATTTGTGCACCCTTTACATCTGCAAAACTCTGTACAACTAATCCCGTGGGCTCTGCAAGAGCAGGAACGGGTCGTACACCCTTTCTTACAGCCACACGAAATTTGTTCCAAGATTTGCGGAGGTGCTGGGGGGAGAAGCATCCACTTGATACTAAGTGTGTCACCGTTTCTCGACCAACCATAACCATCAGGGTCTGGAATATTGGGATTGTTTTCCAAGGATCGTTTGATGACGGCAGTGACGTACGTAGGAGACGCGTTTGCAGTGTTGAAGTAGTGCGTCTCGTGTAGGTGGTAATTTTTGAGGCTCGGTGCTACCATTTTTGGCGGAAAAGAATTTTGCGTATCTCGCCTCGTTGACGTTTGTACATCCTTTTGCACCATACAACATGCAGACAAACTCCTCGATGACGGGAAAGTACTTCGCATTAAAATCAAAGCTCTCACCGATTCGTTTGAATGCTTTCCGAAATTTCTTTGATTCTTTGATCAGTTTCATGGCTTTGACCTTCCCAATACCATGGAAAGCGCTGGTATAGTCATTGCCAGTGAAAGCATGGAGTGCTGGCAACACTTTACAACAACCTTCTCCAAGATGCTTGGCAATGGCCGTGATATCAAGGGTTCGGAGATTCTCACCTGAACCAGTCTCGACGTACAACTTTGTTCCATTGAAATGGGATTGGAAATAGATGGCATAAATCGATATGTCACTGTCGACGGTCTTGATGCAAACTTTCTCGGCTAGATGTTGACGAGCAGCATGTTTTCCACACAGGAACACTTTAGTGTTGGTTGGCTTCTTCTTGATCCGTCGATAGGTTGAGTTCTTCTTCACAGAGTACCTGAACAATAGAGACAAGAAAAATCATTAGCTATAATCTACTAAATATTAATTCTTTGTCACAAACTTTGTACTAAAGTGCTATAAGAATAGTAAGTATGTCACAAACCTGGCCGTTAGATGAAGTCAGCTTGAAGAATTTTGATCCCAAGTTGAAGTAGATGGTCCGACCTTCAATGATGTTTGAGTGATGATTAGTCCAATCTTTCAAAATAAAATCACACAGCTCCAACTTGTTGGATAAATCTGCCAAAAACTTGCTCCATTGTTTTGGACACAAACGATGTTTTCCTACTTCCATTTTGATTGTACCGTTGTTCTGTCTTCTCTGTCTTTCGAAAGACTTCACCGAACCTTCTTATACTGGTCTGTCACAAAATATACAATAGAGCTGACTGCTATCCTCTCGAGAATTGATTTGGATACATCACCAAACGTTTCAACTTTCTTCGGGTCAACTTGTTGGAGAAGGACCATCCATCAAAGATATAGGGGATGTCGTTCGGAAGGGTATACGTCACTGGACCAGAACATTCATTCGATCGCAGCTAAAGGTAAAAAAAAGAAATTGATTACACATTCTCTAAAACAGCTGAAAATAGGGGAGGAGACAAAACAAGAAATAATCACTCCTTAATTAAATTATATTTCTTATTTGACATTGACATAAATAAGTCAGAAAACTCAAAAAAAAATAGCAAGGCTATCATTCTACTTACTCATCAGCTGGATTTCATTGTTTTCACCATTGTACCATCAGGAAGACCAAGAGCCCATGGATTGGACTGAGGGAATACTGGAGCACCTGACGTAGGGATATTCCTGACTCACATTTAGCGATGACGAGAAGCCGACCAAACATCGACCTTTCAGCAGCAAGTGTCACTAATTTATCATTAATCTTCATCGTTGTCTTCGTTGTCATGTAGGAAAACGTTTTGAGCTTCAGTTTGTTGATCGGATCGTAGAACAATTTCTGTGACGTTTCAATACGATCACGAATGAAACTTTTCATCGCAGTCTCACCCTTTCCAACAGCCTTAATCAAATCATTTTCAACCAAAGGAGATGCTTTGTGCCCAGAAGTACATTGATGGGCGTCCCGCTTTTGAAAAGGGAACCCCAGCAATTCAAAACCTCGTAGGCTTTTTCAACAACTACAGTTATTGAACGTGTGGCGAGATTTTCCTAAATCTTTAGGGATTGTTGGTTTCTTCGTTTTGACCAAAAGAATTTTCAATGTCGTTAATACATTTCGAAGCAATGTGGCTAGTCAATACCCAACGTGAATCGTTCCAGGAGAAGTGCTATATCCTTTGATACCACCATGACACTTCTGATCCCTGTTGATTGTTTGTTCAATCGCTTGATCAGATGGAACCTTGTTAAACTTTCCGCAAGTTCTTTGGACAGCAAAATTCCCGTTTCTAAAAAAGAGCGTAACTTAAGTTTAAGATTTCCGAGAAAGATTTTTTGAACAGCAATTAAGGGATGAATCAAAAAGTATGTGATGACAAGACAAATATGAAGACCGAAAAAGTGAAATAATGATTAATTGGCCTAACTTGAATTCTTCGTAGATATTGGATGCGAAGTAGGAAGTTGAACCATGTCTGACCAGTAATACGTAAAGAAGCGTGAATAATTAGGGCGATCGTACGCGAAAAACCACGGAATCATCTTTTTCGTCGTCTCTAAATGTAAGTTCCAATCGCCAAGCTTGATGGACCGTTGAAAGTTGAAGAGAATGTCCATCATCTCAATGAATGAATAACCAAACGTTGATGTTGGACCGCGTTCGTTTTTCAAAACCTTTTCGTGTAGTTCGATAAGTTCAATGAACTCAGTATCGTCAAATACGGCGGAAAGCGCTTCCAGAGTTGGCTTAATTGAACAATAATTCAAAAAACTTACAACTACTCTTACCACACCCTGTCTCTTTGTCTCCTAAACCGCAGAGCAACCAGAATGGTGAAGACTCCAAATTGTGCTTTTATGCTTATTCCGAAGATGAAAATCATTGCTAAAAACACGTCTGATTAAATTCAAAAAGTACCTTTTCTTTACACAACTCAAAGTCTGATGAAGAAATCACTCGTTCAAGGATGTTTTCGCTGGCCTTGCCTCTTTCACGGATCCATTCTTTGAAATTTTCCACCTTGAAGCGTGACAAAGCGTCGTACACGTTCTCTAACACCCTTGTTGCATAGTTATATTGCTTGCCGTTGAGAACACCTTCCAACGATCCGCTCCCTGATTGAATAGGAAAAATACACATAAATCGAAAAACAGATAGAAGTTACTTACAAATTTTAGATGCTAAAATAACTCTTGATTACAGATAAGGTCCATTTAGAATTAAGCTGTTCGCTCGAGTTATGGATACATGACATGTAAAGATCTTATTAGCATTATTCAAAACTTTATTTTATTGTCTCACCAATCAAGTCTCCTTCGATAATCCAATCTCTCAAACCAGCGTCTGCAAACCTCTTCCCAATAACAGCAATAAAAATGCATTGTGCATGGAAGGCACCCATTCGAAGAACGATGAAGTCTTTTAGCTCCTTGTAGACTGGATTCATCAAAATCTAAAAAATAAGGACAAATCGATTTGATTGACTTGGACCCAGTAGATTCTTGATGAGATAAAAAAAACTTGAACATGGGATATGACTCGATTAAATAATGAGGAATCTGCCAATGGCGAACCCAACTCACAAGCCTTGGCATAAATAGCCTGATCCAAGACAACATCAGTTTCTGCTAACCCGAGTTTTTCAGCTTTCATTTTTGATTGGGTTAACAGCTCCAAGACAGCATCCATCTTGGTTGGTGATTTATTTATTGCTGGTAAGTAGCAAATATTGTGAACTTGGTCGTTAGGCTCTGGTGTTATGAGGTAGTTAAATCCTTTCCCCTGGCACAAGATTGGAATGAGCCCGTAAGAATGCCCAAAAGAAATTCACAGCTCGCAAGCACGAAACAAGTCACTTTCATTCTCTTTAGGTAGTTTCTTGTTCTCTGGCCCATCTCTCTTCTTTGTTGAATTGTATTTTAGGAGCGGGTTTTCCACAGCTTCGAAAGAACGTTTTCGGTTTGTATTTAGGCGTTGACTTATCCTTCTCGTTTGATTGTTCGATTCATGTTTTAGTTGGATAAACGATACCGTTGGTAACGTGCATTGATACACCTAAATTAAGAAATTCTTAAATTAAGAAATGTTTACTTGATTAACAGCCCCAATTTTGTGAGCTTCTCCCTAAGCTGAAAAAGGAAAGAAATTATCACACACACTTAAAAATCAAACTGAAAATTTAAGCTTCAATGCTGGTCAACTTGTTCTTTTATGAAGTCCTTTAGCTTGACTCGAAGTTAACGCATGACTGTGTAAATTGATTGGCAAACCATTTCAGTAAAGTATAGAAACACTAAAATGAAAAAGCGACCTATAATAAACAACCTTTGATCGATTCCGGATTGATATCATTGTTGTCCCAGACGAACGTAACGAATATAGATGGTAGAATAGTGATGGACAAAACTTCGGATTGATTCGTTGTACATTGCATCCATTGCGAGAATAGTTTCAAGGTAGTTAACATCGTCATAAGAAATGCAATGGCCGAACTTATTCATCCAACCGACCAGTGTTTTCGAGCCCGTTTTCCTTTTGATACAAAATCCCAGTTTTGTTTGTTTCGAGCACCGAAAACGACCAGCTCTACTGTTATAAATCACGTCCTCGCAAAGTGATGAAATAATGGCTTTCTTACGTTCGCTTAGTCTTGAGATAGGAGTTGCCGTGAGCACAGTCGTCATTAATAGTTCTAACTCGGCAGGGATATGTGTTTTGGATGTAATGAGTTCGTTTTCATTCGGTGGCCNAGAAATTTCTTGCGCCTATTGTAAAATATCACATCATCCAGTATCCAACCAGGATTACTCCGGGTAGGATAAAGTTGGTGTGATATTTCTGGACATTTGCGGTCGTTATCCTAAACACAGCTATGTAATTTGTAAAATATCAGTGGATGAAATTGATAGACCCCTCAAAATGTTTGAAATTATGTATCTTTTATAAAATATCACATCATCCAGTATCCAACCAGGATTACTCCAGGTAGGATAAAGTTGGTGTGATATTTCGGGACATTTGCGATTGTTATCCTAAAACAGCTATGTAATTTGTAAAATATCAGTGGATGAAATTGATGGACCCCTCAAAGTGTTCGAAATTATGTAAAGTTTTGGATTTTTTGAGGTTTCGAAGTTTGTTGAATATGATATTTTTCAGAGTTACATCAATTTTGTAAATGAAGTATTTTGTGGAACATGTAAAAATATTTTATTTTAATTGGCTTTTGGAAAAGTCCCAAGGCCAAGAGAGTTAAAAGTGAGAATATGTCGCGTCTATGTGAAAAAATTGAAAATTAAAGATTCCTCGTTTTCAGGACTTTTTGGAGCTTCAACTATTGGCCGTGTGAAAGATTGATAGCAAGTTCTATGGTAATGAATTTCCTGTGGGACAATCGAATTCCAATTCAAACCACTCATATATGCGCGAAGATTGGGATTAGAATCACATGCTAAAGCATATCTCTGAAGTGTCTCGGCAGCTTGTCGCGTGGTACATTTCGTAACTGGCTCATAGCCTCCACCTTTCATACATTTCTTTTTGTAGCAGATACAACATTCCACGTCAGCCAATACCCGTCCTAAAAATTTAAATGCAAATAATCTGGTTCGAAAATGTTGACTAGAAGAAAATAAAAAACGATTTTTCCCTTTCGCCTTATAAAAAAAGTACTTAATAGGAGTAAACTCCGTGCCGTTACTCGGAAAGGTAAGCTTGAAAATGATTTAAGTGCTTACCACAACGATCTCGCTTCCGGTTTGATCTGCGTAACGGATTCGAATCATCATCATCATCATCGTCATTCGAAGTGGTTTCCTCCTCTGCGTACCTCTTTTGAATGCGTTTGAGAGTGGTCGAATGGGTATAAATCCCGTAGCATTCGTTATGGAATTGCAATTCATTAGAAATCTCAAGATTCAGATCACGAACCAGATGGATTACTTTGTCGTCTTTGCGTATTTCACTGATAAAAATGAGCAAGAAGAGAGTAGAAGGAAAAGATAACTCCGTAGGTTTAGTATTTCGGACATAATAAGATCATAAAATTATTGAAGTAAGCTATGGCTCCATAAAACCATAAATAAACCCGTAAATAAAGCACATCCACTCCTTCTTATGCGCGCCTATAAATCAAACTGTAAACTCGAGCGTCATGTGCTGCTCGAAAATCTTTGACTAATGTTTCTTTCTTGCGCGGATACGGGCTAGAGCTTGCTCTGTTGTAAATCCGTAGCATTTTTTTACCACGGACCCAGGCTAGTGGAGGGTTTGTTGCACTCTCACCCAAAAAAGTACGTAAGAAGTTTAAAAAGTAGAAAAATAAAACTACTATAATGTCAAAAATCAAACAACCAGCTTTTAATGAATTAAGGAAGAGGTTCACTCACCTTGCATTTTTTACTTTATCCAAAGCATTTTGCGAGAACTTTCTCAACTTCAAATTTTGGGCACTTGCTCCAGAGTTAGCGTGGTGTAAGATACATCTCGATACAAGCTCCTGTGTTTTCTTACTTCTTCTCTTAGGAGTCAAAACCAATCTTTTATTTTTCTTCTTGGTCGAAGGAGGGGATGAAGGCAGTTCCATTACAGAAAAAAAACCAAAAACAAAAACACCATCTTCTTTTTCTCTCCGAAATTTTTTTTTCTAAGACGCACATTTTTACTTTTTCCCGCGTTAAAATAATTAGAAATGTAAATAGAAACAATTCAGGGGGTTCATGTTGCTTTTCTTTTTAACTACTTTTCCTAATGTAACACTAGTTTGATAACAATAAGCTAAATGAGTTATTTTAAAGTAAATAAGAAAAAAGAGTTGATAAAGTAGATTGAGTTTAATAATTTGTTTATCAACATTTTAATGGGATTTATAAAAACTTACAAACCCCCGTGATTGTTGTATGTTTTGAAATCGAACGATTGAGAAAAAGAGAGAAACAGCAGAAGAGAAGTGTAAAAGATGGCGGATTTTGAGTGAGAGATGAATCGTATTTTTTATGATTTGTTTTGTGAATATCATTGACCTTAAATGATTTCAAGAACGCCGAGTAAGTGCATTTGTATCAAAAATGTATTTGTAACATGAATATCTACTTTATGAATTGTCCCTTAATTTTTCACTGTTTCACTTTTTTTGATGCAATTAGCTGCCTGTCTAATGTTTGTTATTTGTTAAATAAACGATTGAAAATAAAAATCCTCCTACAAAGTATGCTTACTAGTAAATGTAAATAAAAATGTATATAAGTAGTTTAAAACAAAAAGTCTGTACAAAGTTTAAACTCTTAAAACAGAAAGTATGTAAATAAGCTTTATGTTCTTAAAAAAAAACTAAAAAAGAAAACTTAAAAAACATAACATTTTTGTTACATTTATCATATGTATATATTTCGTTAGATTTGTTGTTTTATTTATGTTTTTCGTTTGTTCTGTTGTCTATTTGTTTCTTTCATGTTTGTCTTGTTTTAATGTTTGTGTTGTGGTCTGTCTATGTCTGGACTGGGTCCTAGGCATACTGATGAGCCCTGACGATTAGGCGAAACAGACCAAGAAATCACTTGCACCCCAGTATCTGTGGCCCAGTGGTTACTTAGTCAAAAGTTCATTAAACTGTAAACCAACCCAAATATGCCTCTTTCCAATGTACTTGAAGTATTATTTCGGATACCAAACTAAATCAAAAAATATTTTACATGTCAGTGAAATTAGAATTTCCTAAATTCCATCCCACTGGAGCACAGATATAGGGGTCTTTATTTTCAGGGAAGAATAACAATAACAATTTTAGCGAAGAGCAACAAAGAACAACACATTAAGAATGTCTACACTTTGGTACTCATATGTACACAAAATCTTCAGAACCCAAAGCCCTGGATAATGTAAGTTCATTTTTTAGTACTTTGTATTGCTAGTTGTATACACATACATGTACACTACTTTTTGAAAATGGTTCATGGTCAGGGTACATTTGGCATAAAAAGGAGGCTGTTTTAGCCAATCTAGAGGGTCGAAATTCAAAAATTTTCTGGCCCGTCGGGCCCAACCATGGTGGGCCCTCCTTAGATACTATATATAGCTGAATCACTATATATAGCTGAATATTTTTTGCAGGGTATCCTTAAAATCCTAGATACGCCCCTGTTTGATTGTCTGTGTTGGAGTCCCTGTAGTGGAAATTCAATACACCTTTGCTACAAGTTATGCCAACGAGCTTATGTGTAAAGCAATTTCCGTCCCTTTTGTTGGAGTTACTGTTTCTTGTTGGATTCTCTGTGGAATGTCTTTTGACCGGTATCGAAGAATCAAAGATCCGATGGCTGAGAACTTTGGTAAAGTCAGAATTACTTTGGCTTGCTTAATTGTTTGGTCTATTTTCTTCTTGGCAGCCATCCCTCAATTTATAAAGACAGTATATTATGCTGAAACTCAAGAATGCTATTTCGACGCCTTTGAAAGCTTCTCGTCTTCGTTTGCTATTGGTTATTACGCATTCTATTTCATTGCAAATGTTGTTGTGCCTCTTAGCATTTTTCTGGTTCTCTATTTCAAATCCCGAAATCGCCTTTCATCTTCTTTGAAAATGGATGGACAGACAGGAGCAGCAATTACAGCAAGAAACAAGAAAGCTCTTAAGACTTTAAAAATGTTGCTCATTCTTTATACGATTTGCGTTGTACCAGGAAGTTTTTACGGATTACTGTATCCTATATTGGGTCATTTCATACCAACGTTTTATGAATTCTCTTGGACTGAAGCTGGATATATCGCGTATTTTTGCCATCAATATGGAATCTGCATCAATAACATGGCGAATGTCTTCATTTATGTTGGAAGGATTTCAGAGTTTCGAAAATTCTTGGCAAAACCTTTACAGATGTGTTGTCGAACCAATCATCCGACATTCGTAGAACCGAAGCCCAAACGTCAACAAGTTGCAATAACATCTTTTTAACAGTTTTGTTTTCTCATGACAATAAAATAGGTTTGCCTATTCTTTACTTCGATGGCCCTGAAAGTTCAAAATTTTTCTTAAAAAAATCAAGCCAGGGTTTCCAAAAACGAAGCCTGATTTTCTCTGAATTAAAACGGGAGTCAAGAAAAAGTCGATTTTCCAAAATTTGAGACCACCAAATTATTTTCTTGAGTTAATTAATAACTTGAAAAATTTTTAATCCTTTTTTCTCTGGGTTAAACACGAAGAACATAATTTTGACTCGCATTCATTTCTAGGGCGAACCTCGTCACCGTATTTATTTATTTGAATATTTTTAATTTGAGCTATAGCCCTAGTCTGGTCCTTGAAAATCATCACTTAATCTAGAAATGTTTTTGCACTTCAAAATTTACTTTTTTTAACATGCACATACAAAAAATATCCCTTGGTACCCACGGTTCAGGTCAGGCGAAACGTCCATTTAGAATTCCTCCTCCTGAACTACGTTAATTCACAATGATGACAATGAAAAGAATCTAATTTTGCTTAACCTTATTAACCCTAGGGGAGGGGAGTAGAATCTACCACCACCCTCGGTTATTTTTAATCTAGAAGAGCTATGGCCATGAAATTTGGTACACATGTTCTCCATCATGACACAGACTTCCAGGATGCCATTCAAAAAGCTATGACGTCATCATAAAGTTTTAACCTGTCGGAAACAAATGGTTTACAAAAATGTCTGTCACAGTTGAACCACTAAAGATATTTAGATTCTGTTTAAAGATTCTGAAAGATAAAAGGCTGTCCTTCAACATGAGTGCAGCTTTTGCATTTTCCGAAATTATTTTTTATTAAAATCTATGCTGAAAATAAGTAAAATTTTCAAAATTTGTTGACATCATAAATGGTGACGTCATAATTTTCATTTTTTTTTATTCTTGAAATTCAGATTGACAATGATTTAGAATTTTAAAAGCGATTTTAGCTGGGTTTTATGTCATGTTACACAATAAAGTCATAAAACCTCATCTAGAAGACCTATATGAGCATAGAATTTTACAAAAGTACTCTTAACTAAGATTTTATTGAAAGTCAGAAAGTTTCAAATTGTTTAAAGAATACTTTCTCCGAGATATACACAAAATAACACTAATGTGGTAGATTCTACCCCTCCCCTTGGGCTAATAGGGTTAATCGGTAAGATGGATTTTGGATGCACGAGGGTAGAAAGTTTATATATTATATATATTTCAAGTAAAGATGATGTATTACATTTAAGTATTATTCTAACAAGAAAATAACTCACTATACACAACTTTGACCTTCAAGAATCCTTTAGCAAAGTGACAGAACAGGGGAGTTGTCAGGGGAGGGTCGTCCGGGAATTATTAAGGGTTGACTGTCCGGGGTTGATTGTACTAGCATCCATTAGCAAATAATGAAGCTATACCAAGCTTCAGATGAAAGTGCTATAATAATAATATTAATTTTTCCTTGCCGGTTATTTGTCNAGCATTTGTTATGAAAAAACAATTAGATATAAAAATATTTTTGTCAACATTTTATCATTTCAAGAGGTAGTACCAAAATTGATGAACAATTTATAAGATGATACGATAAGAAAACATTGATTTGCTCTAAAACCACCTTCTACCTAGCTAGGAAACCTGTCCCCTCTGACTGAATTTCTTTTATAACCTTTCATAGCACCTGCATTACATTCCAGCATGATATCTCAAGTGAAATTATTTTGAGTTAACTTCGGTATGTTTTTTGTTGTTGTTAGATAGAAAAAATACATAAAGATGAAAAAACATGATTGAAACAATTTTCATTAGATTAACAGATATCAATTCGTTTCTTATAAAGTTGATGCTGATAGGAAAAATGAAAATATTGAAATTGTATTCAATGGTCATAAAGTTGATTGAAAATATTGAAGAAAATCCCATTTTGTAAAGAAAACCAGCCAAACAAAAGCCGATTTTCATTAAAGTTGATGCTTATAAGAAAAATGAAAATATTGAAATTACTCAAAATCCCATGTTTGTATTGAAAGAACCAACTGCTGAAAGCCAATTTCCATTAGATTGAAAGATATTGATTCGTTTCTTATAAAGTTGATGCTTATAAGAAAAATGAAAATGCTTAAAATTATTCCCAATCCATGTTTGTATTGAAAGAACCAACTGCCAAAAGCCAATTTTCATTAGATAAAATATTGATTCGTTTCTTATAAAGTTAATGTTCATACTAAAGATATAAAACCTTTGTGTGATTTTCTGATTATTTTCTAAGTCTTTTTTTCGAAACTTTTCTTCGTGAGAAACATATGCCGAAGTAAAAATCTAAATTACAAATTACAAATCTGCGCAGAGAAGTATTACATTTCTGCGCAGCTCAAGTATTACAAATTTGCGCAAAGTTTATTACAAATCTGCGCAGGTATTACAAATCTGCGCAGAAAGTATTACAAATCTGCGCAAGTATTACAAATCTGCGCACAACAACATTCCATTTCATTTGATTTCAAAACATTCTAAAAAGCCTTTTGAAAGTTTATTTATGCTGAGAATGTATTTCTGAAGAAATGTTTTCATGTTTTGAAAAAATCTCTATACAAATGTCATATTTGCTTTTTGTTGTGATCAGCACGTCTGATTTTTCAGCGAACCCTTAAAAACAGCAAAAACCTTTAATCAAGCTTTTAAAGTATAATTATGGGTGGCATGTTTAGTGCACACGGCATAAACGGCCGAGTATCCGCATCCTAAAAACAACGGATAACCGCTAGTATACGAAGTTTACCTAAGCGTTTTACTGAGTAATTGCGAACTTCGCTAAAAAGCAGAAAACGTACCCCTAAGTTTTACGACTTCCGAAAAAAGTTGGTCGAAGTTTTCCGATGTTGTATTACTCAATGCCGTCGAAGTTTTCCTAAGAACCCAGTTTACCTAAGTTATCCGAAATTTGATAAGAGAAGCGGAAAACTGAGGAAACCTAGTCACGAATCTTAGGATAACAATCAAATTTCTTCGGAAATTTTCGGTTAACTGATTCTGTTTTCCGTGGTTATACGAAGTTTGGGTATCTCTAGTAAACATGCTCGGTTATTTAGTACATCACGTGCATGTTTCTCTGGTTTTCAGTAGTAAATAGTAGAGTTTTCAGTTTCAGTAGTTTCCGAACTATGAAAATCTTATATACTACGAAATTTTTTGCTTGCCATTTATTTCGGTGGTAAATTCAAATAATGTTCAAATCATTTGGTTATATTTTTTATGAATATTTCATAATACTGTTCAATTTTTTTAATCATAGTACCATAATACTGATGAACTTTAAATTTTTTTACAGTACTATCA
This sequence comes from Clytia hemisphaerica, assembly GCF_902728285.1. Taxonomy (NCBI): domain Eukaryota; kingdom Metazoa; phylum Cnidaria; class Hydrozoa; order Leptothecata; family Clytiidae; genus Clytia; species Clytia hemisphaerica. The sequence continues at coordinate 24,996 of NW_027103588.1, read as the reverse complement.
AGAATCATCATGATAATTACAAAGAAAAATTCGAAGAGCAAGATAATTTGATCAAACAACAAAAGGAGGCTATACAATTGTTGCAGGACAGAGTAACAGAATTGGAAGGCGCGATGCAAGCAAGGGCAAGTGGACCTGTGGTTGAACCTATTACACCAGAACTTGCTGTGAGTATGAGATTTACGAGGCCTTCACCGCTATTATTGTTATTATTATTATATTATTTATTCACATTTAACCAGGCTATCTATATCAGACTCAATCAGACAGAAAAAAAGCATTTTTAAGAGGGATTGAAAAAGCCTGACAATAAAGCTTAGTACTCACTTGTTGAAAAAGTGGCGTTTAACACTTTAGTCGCACGCGTCTAATGATAAACGCAGGCGTTTAACTTTTCAGATCATCTATGTACTCACTAGGAGCTCTTTAGCAAAGAGAAATAGTAAAAGAGGGGAAAAGTGAAACGAAATCGAAAGTAAAAACCAAAAATTACAAAAGAATTAAAAAGATTTAATCTTGTTTACATTGCGGTGCCTTTGAACTTAAGTTTTTTGATATGCGCGTTTAGATATTTTTTTCTAAGTTCGATAAACGCCGGCGTTTAACATTAAACGCGGGCGTATAAATTAAACACCGGCTTTTATTGAGTGTACTCACTAGAGATCTTATGGTTTTAGACGCGCGTGTATAAAGTTATACACCGGAGTTTAACACTTAACACTTTTTCAACAAGTGAGTACCAAGCTTAAGTGAACTTATTCAATTTATTAAAATCAACTTATCATCTTAATTCATGTACAAAACTTTCTTCAACACATGGACTAGATTTTAACCAGTGATATCTTTAATCCATATTGAAATCTTGATTTTTCAATTCTTTTTATTTATGATTCTCTTCAGGATAAGGTACGCAGTATATTCAAATGTAAAGCCAGTACTGGAAACGAAGTGTGGAATTTCAATTTAAGGTAAATGCTTAGTAAATTTATGTATTTAAGATTCAATCTTATCTAGACAAGTAAATTGATCTTTCAATTCAATGTAAGTTGCCCTGAACTATTTCTGACAGTATTTCCTGTTTAAAATGCCTCATTTTGATTTTTCAATTCTATAAGTCACATGGGTTAGAATATAGAATTAAGTAAGGTAGTGTGGTACAGTGATTATTACTTTTATTACAAAATTTTCAGGTTTGATGCAAAAGAGAATGTCCACATCGCAGAACTTTTTGTTGATGAAATCACACCATTCACACCTCACTTTCATGAAAAGCTTGTTAAAAGTAAGAAACTTTCCAGAAAAATAATAACATTAAGTTACAAAATAAAACTTACAGAGATGCAATGCTTGAGAAATATCATTATTAAGCCCCAAGTCCAATATGATTTTATGGCAATATGTAGTTGTATTCTTTTCAAAAGATCTCAATGAATAGACACTTTCCACACACTAAATCTTAATTTGACCTAAATTTTGATTTTTCAGAGGCTTGTAATCGTTATTTCAACCACCTTAAGAGGACTGAGAAAGAAAAGGACCTGTTAACACCTGAAGAGTTGGAAGCAAAGACTGTAGCAAACCGTAGATCATCTAGATGCCATAAAGTAAGGAAATTGTTATTATTAGCTGACAACTTAAAGTTTAAATAAATTCACCAATATGTTCATAAACTACCAAGGAACTGAACTCAAAAATGTGGCATTTTTTCAGGCTTTTTGGATAAACTTGTCTTTTCATAGACCTGCGTTGATTGACTTTCATTTCCTTTTGAAATTTTAGACCAGCAAACGTCTTCAGAAGATAGGCAAAACGATCGAATCACTAGACGAAGAAGAGCAGGAGATGGTATTGGCAATGACGGGCGAAGTCATGACAGATGAAGAATCTGATGAAGATGAGAATAATGTAAAAATAATAATGAGGAGAAAATTGAGTTGGAGGAGCGATAAATTTGAACTTTCAATGGAAAAAATCAACTCCAAGACAACTAACAAAACTTTAATGTATCGTGTTAATGGCTTGCCGTCCACTCGTCAGCCATCTGAAAATACTAACCCTATTTTTGTGAGAAATACAGAAAATGTAGAGTAGGCTAATTTGTGATTTATTTATGTATTTATTCTTTTTATGATTAATTGAGAGTGTATACATTTATCTGCATTTACATTTTTTTATTATAAGCAATCAGGTTGCTTGGTTGCTAAGGCTCGAGGACTCAAACTTGCTAATTTTATTTTACTATCTTGTATAGTAAAAGCTTTTCAGATAATCTAATTATGGCAAACGATAGCCCTTGACCCAATATGCGTAAGTATGGCATAATATTAAGGGTAGTCAAGCAAACTTTTCAGAAAATGAGCCAGAATGCTAAGCAACCGCAGGTCTGACCCAAAAAAATGGAGTTATTATATTTCAAAAGTGTGTATAAATTCAACTAACTTATTTTGAACAAGATTCTTTTAGGAATAAATATTTCCATCTTGTAATATTAATTTAATAGACTTCTAACCTTATTTGTATATATGTAACAATAATAATAATATATGTAACAATTTCTATTAATTATTTATTGTCGCAAATAATATACCTTTACCCAAAAACTTGAAAACGGATTAATCATTTTCTTTTTGATTTTCTTATCATAAGTACAATAAAAACATTACACAAAAACTTAGCCATTGTTAAGGTTGTAGAAAAACCCCATTTGACAGACGGTTCAAACTTCATAGCAAATTGAGAACAATGTTAGACAGACGGAAAGACGAAACGTCAAAGCTTGACCAAAAAACTTACCGCAAAACTTCTGCATACTTCTTTGTTTTCTTCACTTTAGGTGTGCTTTTATTTACTCCATTGTTGATGCTGTCAGTTGACATTTGCAAAATTTCTGCAACATCAGGATCTTCCACATTGGAGCTAAAGTTAAATTGAAAATACAGTCAAAATTTTCATAATTTTGGCAGCAACCTATGACCTGCTTTCAATTTGTTTAAAAAACTTAATAGGGATACAATCAATAATATGTTCGGTTTGCGTTACCCACCAGACTCATCTTCAAAACATTCCCTAATCAAACGAGTCGGAATAATTTTTTGAAAGCCAAGTACTTCTTTGAATCATCCATTTGCTACAAGTGTTTGTTTACTGAACCTACATTGAGTCCCATTTGAGATTTATTATGTACCCTTATTGAAATTTTCAAGTCGAAATTCAGCAACGCAGTAGGGCCGATACCTAAAGGTTAACACATGCGCGTGCACATTTCACTGGATTTAGTTTGGCTGGCAGCAAAAGAATATGTTGATCGCTGACTTGATATATCGGGATTTACTAAATCTTAAAAACCTGACGAAATATATGGAAATGAAATTTATGACGCAAACGGAGCATATTTTTGATGATCGCCTTATTGAAATTTTAAAGTTGAAGTTCAGCGTCGCAGTAGAACTGATGCCCGGAGTACTGAAAATAAGATCCCCTTTTTAAGGTTAACACCTGCGTGACCACATTGACAGACTGGATTTAAAAATATTTTTGTGACGCAAACCGAACACATTATTGATGGTTGCCTAGAATATTTCTCAAACAGGACGTCGTTGAATGTGTAATTCTGCATAATCAACGCTTGAATCGAGTCCACTCATGCACATAAATATTAACAAATCAAAATAATTAATGATCAACCAATAATCAACATTTTGAGTGAGGTTATGGTTTGACTGGTCAGAAATTAGAAAATTTATTGAGTCTGGACTGGATTAATGGATGATGGAATGACTCAAATGCAATTAAAAGTTAAGTGAAAAGTTTATTACATAAATTCAAACTTACATTTCTTCATTACCATTTGTCAAAGGAACCTCCTCGTTGTCAGAGTTATCACTACCAGGGTTATTTTGGACTGGCATGAGAACTTTTGCTCTTTTCTTGGTTGGGGGTGGAGTCGACAGGATCTGGGCAGCAAAAACAGCATCAGGATCTTTGGAGGCAGTTGTTTTCTTCTTAGTAATATTTCTTCTTCTTTTGAGTTGTGATTTTCAAGTATAAAATTGAGTTTTAGAGATCGACGACATTTTCAAATTCTGTGACCGGCTTCGACGGAGTGCAAATTGGAAAGAACATTTTATGAAATCACGCGCTCTTCCGATTTGAGAAAATTCCGCGGTTAGCTTGAAAAATAATTTATCGCTGGTTTTCAAATCATTAGAACCTAGTACGTTCGTTCACGATTTTCGCAGCTCTTCCGATTTCCCGAAATTTCCCGATATTTTCTGGTCGACTTTTTTTTATCGGTTTTGAACCGCGCTTTTCTCACAACACAGTCGCTAGGTCGCCATTGTTGGAATTCTAATAGCAGGAACGTATTCAGAAGATTTAAATCAAAGATGAAAGACAAAAGGAAATACTGTGATCATTGTAAATTAACTTTTTCAAGGTCTCACTATTATGCACTTGGACATAATAAAGGTTTGTGCTTGCAGAAAATAGCAAAAAAGAAAGCACAACCAGTGACAACAGACAAACTGTTTACACAAAGCAAAAGTAATGATGGAATGCAGCAATTTGAAACCACATCGATCATAAATGACACTGTTTCTGTTGCAGATGTTCTGGAAAGTTTCACTGAAGAAACAGGTAATCTTTCTTCTCTAACTTCTTTTAACAGACCTCTCAATAATCACACAAGAATGATTGAAAGATTGAACTTCTTCACCCGGCGGGCGGTCACACAATACCAGACGATCTCAATCGAACGGGTAATATTCGATTGGTTTGATTGTTGTTCGATTGGTTCGATTGTTGTTCGACTGGTTCGATCGTCGATTTCGTTCGATTGAGATCGTCTGGACAATAAAACCAGACGGTGTCAATCAAATGAATCGAACGCCGAATCAATTGAACGCAATTGAACACAATCGAATAATTGCAATTCGATTGTCGAACGCAATGGAATCGCAATTGAATATTACCCAGGATTTGCCGTTCGATTGCTTCGATTATGTTCGATTGTATTATTCGATTACGTTCGAGTACGTTTGATTGATTTAGATTTTATTAGCTTTCGTACGATATTTAATAAGCGCTCGGGCTGCCCACGCTGAGAAGCTCTAACAGAGTGATCCAATTTAATTTTATAATCGCAATCAAATTCATCGAACATAATCGTAATCTAACCAATGGAACATACCGTGAGATTGGGTAACTTGCATCAGCGGAGGCTAACATGCATAGCCCTCAAATGAATAACCTGGCTGGTCATTAAAATACAACTACGCAGCTCCGCTCGCAGCTCTACTCTACCATTTTTGTTTTTACTTAATTTTGTATTTTAATGATCGACAACCGAATCGCAATTATTCGTTGCGTTCAATTACGTTCGATTGGTTCGATTACGATTTTTGTTCGAAGTTGTTCGATTGACACTGTCTGGACAAAAGGGTGGTTTATATTATGGTCTTACGGTACGGAATTCAAAAATGGTAGCGTAGCCGTGCATGTCGATAATGAGTGAATGTTGTTCAAACGAATACTGGATGTCCAAAAGCTCTTAACCTTGACCACGCCGAGGCTGTAAATTTACATTTTAAGCAATAGCTGAGTCCGTAAATATACGTTTTCCGTGCGGTTTTAAGAAAAGCCGCCCTACTTTAAATCCCGGGAAATGTCTTATATGACAGAGAGAAAATGTAAACAAACTATTTTCAATAGTTTGAAAGCACCCACTTTTGATTTTAACTGTCAAAACAAACTTGGACATCAGGCAAAATATTCTTTTGGAAATTAAGAGAACATGGACTGCTGTAACTAACTTTGTATGTTTATTTAGTGGAAAATGGTTTGTTTTATTGGTTGTAAATGTTATGTATTGCTTGTTTGTAGTTTAGTCAGTGTTTGAGGTAAGTTTCTGCCTTCTTATTCTTTAGTAATAACGGTAATTTATGTATTTTACAATTGTTACTTGCACTTAGGTGGCCGCATCCTTATGATTAGTCCAGGCTATAAGGCAGTCTCCTTCCTTTTTTATTTTGTGGATACCGTCTCATGTATTCTAAGTGTTCAAATGGTAAATAAATAGTTACTTACTTACATCAAGGGTGAGGACTGGAGGCTTGTCGGCCATCATCGACCGTCACCGAAACCCAACTTAAGGCTCATGATAAGGTTGCAAAGGTGTTTTAAAGTGTATATACTATGTTATTTCTATTGCTTTCATGCTAGTTGATGATAAGAAAGCCATTTTTAGCTGTTTTTAGTGATATATCCCAAAAAATTACCTCAAGGGGCCTCTGCCTTACGTGCCTCTGATTTACGTGGAAATTTTCTTGAAAACCAAGGTTTTCTAAAAATGAATTCTTCCTTTTCTAGTGAAGGTATAGTTGTGTTTTTTTGGCTAGCAGTTGTAGTTATATGGGTGGAAACAATAAGCTAGAAAATTATGGTATCGCAAATGTTCTCCCCACTTTTTTTTTAACCTGAACTTAAAATTTTGACATACATTTTCACGCAGTGCCTAAAGAAACAAATAATGGAACACCTCACGAATGAGAAATTGATATCAACCAAACAACATGGGTTCATGGGTAAGCGATCGACAGTGACACAACTACTTCACTACTTAGACAAATGTGCGAACTCAATATCCAATGATAAGGTTGTTGACGTAATCTATTTCGACTTCGCAAAGGCATTTGACACCGTTTCACATCGCAGATTACTAAGAACACTCGAAGCGTATGGTATCAGAGGAAGGGTACTTGTTTGGATGAATGCATTTTTGTCCTATCGTTACCAATATGTGAAGGTCAATGGAAAATTATCTAAGAAATGCCAGGTGCAAAGTGATGTACCACAAGGAAGTGTCTTAGGTCCACTCCTTTTCGTTATTTACGTCAATGATCTAGCTGAAGTTACCAACTCAGAAATGTTTCTCTTTGCCGATGACACAAAGATTGTTGAAGAAATAAATAACGCTGAAGATGCAATTAGACTTCAGCACGATATCGAGTCAATGGAAAAGTGGCCTGGTGACTGGTTGTTGAAATTCCATCCTGACAAGTGCCACGTGTTGACACTAGGGAAATTCTGGAACATTCAACATGCACATCCTTACGAGATCGCTGGCTCTGTCCTATAACATGTTGATCAAGAGAAGGATCTTGGAGTGATTATTGAAAGTGAATTGAATTTCGAATAAACCAGCTGCGCTGGAAGGTCAGCCTAAATAGACCTTTTCGCCTTTGCGTCCGCCATATTGAATTGTATGCAAAAATTATGGTTGCCGAATTGCCGTGGTTGGATTTAGTTGGAATGTATGCAAAACATATGCAAATTTACACAAAGATTAAAAAGACAACAAAGCATCTTATAAATAAATATTATAATCATTAGAACAATAAAAGATGGAATTTCTTAATCCAAAAGGAAATATTTACAGAACAACAAAAGCCTTTTAGGAATTTGTTCTTAAAGACATTGCATATTCTGTTTTCATGCCATTAAGAAATTCCACGAATACGGAGTACACACATCAAACTTTCAAAACACGCAAACTGAAAGCAGTAATTATGACGTCACACTTTATCAATGTTTTGATTTGATCATTTGGCGGCTCTATTCCCAGGAGAATAATTTGCCGTCAGCCGAATAAGGATTGTTTTTTACCTTCGCGGGTGATTTTTCAGTTTGAGATTCTGTCTAATGTTATGGTCTTTTGAAGTGCTTGTTCTAAGAGATGAGTGAATATAATTGTTTTTAGTTTTCAAGAGAAGCAAATTTAATCTTTCTTCTACAAGATTACACTTTAATATAATGCCAATTATGCATGTAAGTTTTTATTTAATACTTTCTTTTTGCATATGTATTGCATACTTTCTAAGGGAATTTCACCACGGCAATTCGGCAACCAAAATTTTTGCATACAATTCAATATGGTGGACGCAAAGGCGAAAAGGTCTATTGCTTAATATGATTAGAAAGATATGTTGTTAAAAATTGATATGATTTACTAAGACGAGAGTAAAAAAATCATCAAATTTACGTTTGTACACAATATGGATTAACGAAAATATGCCATGTTACAATCTGTATGACAGAATAATTATTCGTCTCTTAATTAGGATAGATATTTAGATATACAGATGAACAGCAACAAAAGACTACATCAACAACAGATTCAAGAAAATAAAAATCCTTGCAAGGAAGTTAAATGCAAGTACTTATCAAAAATCACAAAAAATTTATACACTTATTAGTTTTTACTAAGCTTAGACTTATAATTATATTCAAGCTCAAGCTGGACAAAAAATCAAAAAAGTTTCAAAAACAAAGATGCTGTAAATCAGTAAAAGTTAAAATGGTGTCATTCTTATTCATCTTAACTGCAGAAAAATAGTTTAACTTAAAACTACATGTTTTTCAAAATTCAAAATAAGGTTTACACTGACATCTAAAATTTATTCAAATTTAAAGTTTTATGATTAGCATACCCGGTGTCGTCCCAGAAAGACTGTAATTATTGTACTGTATTTTCCCTAACCTGAGCCTAAATATATATGCTTAAACGTGCAATATTAATCTATTAAAAAATATTTAATCCATTTATATACATTTATTATTTACCATTATTAGTCCAGAATGTATAAATGTCCGCCATCAAATCACAGTGGAAAAATGCAAGTCTAGAAAACCATAATTTTTGCGTCAATATAATTTGATGAAGAATACTTCAGCCTTTCTGAAATTTACACAGGAGCTGCACTTTAAATATATACTTGATTAATTTCCATTTACGCTTGATCCTAATTATCTCCTTAAGTCAAAAAGAACAAATGCAAGTGTCTGCTTTCAAATCGCAGTGAAAACTTAAGTCTAGAAAAAATCATTTTTGCGACAATATAATTTGATGAAGAACTTCGGTCTGTCTCGATTCACATAGGAGCGGTACTTTAATATACTTGATCAATTTCCATTTACGCTTTATAATAATTATCTCCAAGTCGGTCCAAAAAATTAAACGTAACTACCAGTGAAAAACGCAGCACAAGTCTAGAAAAAAATCATATTTGCGTCAATATAATTTGATGAAGAACTTAGGTCTTTCTCGATTCACATAGGAGCGGTACTTTAATATACTTGATCAATTTCCATTTACGCTTTATAATAATTATCTCCAAGTCGGTCCAAAAAAACAAACGTAACTGCCAGTGAAAAACGCAAGTCTAGAAAAAATCATTTTTGCGTCAATATAATTTGATAAAGAACTTCGTTCCTTCTCAAATTTACATAGGAGCTGTACTTTAATATACTTGAACAATTTCCATTTACGCTTTATCAATACTATCTCCAATTGTCCAGAAGAACAAGCATATAAAATGTCTATAAATGTATCAAATAAAAAAAACACTCAAGTTCGAGAAAACATTATTTTTGTGAATAATCAGATAATTAAGCTGTGAACTGTAATATATATACATTCCATCAAATTCCAGCAATTGTTGGTGGTTATTCTATATTCAAGTCCAAAATGAAAAAATATGTTTTCATGCTACAAAATAATGAGGTCTAGCAGGTAAAAGAATAACTCACAATTCAGGAAAAAACTTGAGCAAATAAGTTAAAATCTTCATACTTTAAAGAAAAGAACATCCTAATAATCTAACTCCAGTGTTGTATCTTCCTTAGTTATAAGTTTAAAAGCCACTTCAACAAAATATAATGATTGTATATAAAATAAAAGCTGGCAAGAGATAAACAACGAACGAACGAAAAAGCACCGCTTTGGCAGCCATATTGAATTGTTTTTAACACATATCGGGAAACCAAACTTAGCCCGATTGGATGAATTGAAAGCGTATCCCAACCGGAACACTGCCCTAAAAAAGCTTGAGAGTAAATACACAGATCGGGAGACCAAACTTAACCCGATCGGATAAAAACTTTAGAAATCGGAATAAAAAAACCAAACTCTTAAGTTGCGGCTGGAAAAAAGGGATTTGAAGGGTCATCGGGGCTGACCAAAAACACATCTACACCAAGATCAAGAAGGCTAACTCGATCGTTGGATTGATTAACAGAAGCTTCGACTACCTTTATCCCGAGATGCTCCGCACACTTTTCATTGCATTTGTGAGACCTCACCTTGAGTACGCGCAAGCTGTTTGGTCTCCACGGCTGATCAAACACTCTGATACAATTGAAAATGTCCAACGTAGAGCCACAAGACTTGTCAGTGGTTATAGAAACCATTCATATGAAGAACGTATACAAGTCATGAACCTACCCAGCCTCAAGATCCGGCGTAAAATCGGGAAGTATATAAACATCTTAATGTCTATAATAAATCTTCCCTATGTCAGAAACTCGTTCTTCGAAATCGACCTTAACATAAGCAAAATCTCGAATTAAATAGGAATTTCGCTGAAGACGGCATTAGAGGATACCAAACGAATTTACTTTACTATAAGAGCATTGATACTTGGAACAGTTTGGCAACCAATGTTGTAAATGCACCGTCCGTAGGGAAATTTGAACTAGAATTGACAAAGGAATGGAATGATAAGATCTATAAATTGTAAAGATGTAAGATTGTTTCATAGAGGTCAATAGACCTGAGAAATACACTTCTATAAATTAAAGATGACTATTAAAGAGGCCATGATTGTCTGCGCGTCTAGTCCCATGCATGTGGTCTGGACGATTAAATAAGCAATGTAATGAGGTTGGGAGTGTTTTTTATTTGACATACGAGTAAATGAGTTTACAACATTGCATGATATATAGTTTCTTAAGATTTAGAGGTTTAAAGTTATCAATTCCATCAGGTCTATGTTTATTTTGTCGATTATATTAGATATAGGAGCTGTTCCCTTCGTTGAAGGTGACCACCATGAAGACAGTCCATACTGAATTTGTAATTGAATGAAGCTGAAATAAAAAACAAAAACGGTCGATATAGTTCGAAACCAAATAGCTTACCTTTCTTAACATACCAGAGGCTTTCTTTCTTAACTTTTCCTAAAACATAATTTTCCTGCCCTGTCCATTCAAGTTTATCGTCAATCATTCCATTTCCCTATTCACCAAGATTTCTAGTTCCTTAAGATCACTGTGACGAGCCACCAGGCAAGTATCATCTGCAAATAGGGAAAAATGATTCTGTCGAATTGGGGATATCATTAATATATAGTAGAAACAAAAGGAGACCCAGGACCGAGCCTTGAGGAAAACTCCAACACTGACACACTGGTGCCTTGAATCTAGGTAACTCTCAAACCATTTCAACATTGGGCCTCTGATACCTGACCTCGATAACTTACCAAGGAGAATTTTGTGGTCCACTGTATCGAATGCTTTTGCTAGGACTAGGAAAATAGCACAGCAACGATCTTTATTTTTCCTGGCTGTCGATATTTTATTTATAAGGTCTAGAATGGCATGACTTGTTGACTTTTTGGGTTGAAAACCAAATTGACTTGAAGAAAGTATTTTAAAGTCAGTAAAAAATTTGATAAGACGCTGGTGTATGACTTTCTCAAATATTTTATCGAATATTGGGAGTACAGAAATGAGTCGATAGTTCTTGAAAGCGTTCTTTGCCCCATTATTTTTAAAGAGAGGCACTACCTTTGAGAATTTGAGTTTTTCTGGAAAAATTGATTGTGTGACAGAAGCATTGATTAAGAATGATAGAATTGGAGATATGGCCTCATCAATTTGTTTAATCACAGCTACTGGAAAACTGAAACACTTCACTTCACTTGCTTTCTTCTCATCAAGTTGTTTCATAATAGCAGAAATTTCAACTTTGTCACTTGGTTTGAAAAAAAAACCTTTATTACTAGGGATAATAGAATTTAGTGGATCTGTGCCTTTTTTTGATAGGAAAGTAAATTTTCAGCAACATTTGAAAAGTATTCGTTAAATTTTTGAGCGATTTTCGAATTACCTGTAATTTTCTTGTCATTGTATAACATTGTTGTTGGAATATAATTGTTTTTGGTTCTACCTAGGATAGCATTTAATTAAAATAACGAAGTCAAGCTTGGATTTAGTCGCTGATGGTTCTTTTAAGTGACAAGTTGACGTCAATTTCTTTTTAGTGGCAGGAAAAAGACCTACAGAAAACGATGATGATGGTACACAATTCAACGACATGCTCGAAGGTTCGTTGGTTTATTCTATTAAATTTAAGAATAAAGAAAATAATAGGAAAATAATAGAAAAATGGTGATCAGATTCTAAGGTTTCTCCCAAACATCAAAGCTTTTTACTGTGAATAATAACAGAAAACAAACTTTTATAGTGTTTTACACTTAAGACTGCTTTTTATTTCAGAGAAAAAGCTATCTCAAGAAGAGATGTCTCGCATCGGGAAACAGTGCGAGAAAATGGTAAAGGCTGACGTTGACGAACACCAGGAATGTATTGTTGGACTTTTGAAACGAATAGAAGCGAATTCCATTCCATTTTGGCGCCATGACGTATACTTCAATTTAAAAGATCACTTTTATGATATTCCCATCTATAACGATGAGTTCGAAATCACAAAGACCGAAAAGAAAACATTCACGAAAAATGATCTGGCCCACAATACGTCTTCGGGTATGTTTTAGGTTCATTTTCATATTTTATACTTTGATATTGCCTCTATATTTTTTCCAAATGAGTTTTGCCTTGAAGCAGGCAATTTCATTGAAAATGAATTCTGTGAAAAATTATGGAACAATTTTTGTGTAGATTTACATTCGTTGGTAATCCCTCCTTGATCCTCAAATCAGAAATTTTTTAATACTTTTCATTCCAGGTGGACTAACCGAAGATGTGCTGGAGCATATCGGTCACATCATCACCGATAATTTTTCTGAAAATGGCATGAATTACAGGATGGCGGTACTCGAACAAGTCTTTATAAAGTTTTTGGTTATGGAAGTGAGCAATATCATGCCAGAAGAGGCGCAGTTTTATCTCTGCGATTACGGTAATTTGTTCTTTCTAGCTGTCTTGTTCGTGTGTGCGAGTTTGGAATTATAATGTAACAAAAGTGTTCAATTTGAGGTCGTTGTTAATTTCTGCCCATGCAGTTTGATAATTCGCCCCATTTGAGCACGACGCAAAGCGGAGGATCGAGAATTTTACTTGGCTTCTGCTATTGGATTACTTGTGTAATAAATGCTCATTTGATTTTGTTCACTACTTTCCCCTTTTTCGGCTAATGATTTCTTTTTGAAATGTTTTTAAGGGAAAGTCTTTTTAAGTGTGAACGATGATTATAAGACATCGGCTCATCAATGAAATTTATTTTAGAACGGAGATTGAGTGAGATAACTGAGGAGGTAAACAAAAAGTCTAACAAAAACGATTGGTACAAGGCCACCAAATGGCAAAGAGCCCATATACTGAAGATCCTTTACATCGGATACGAAATGATTGAAAATGATGAAATAAATGCCAAAAAATGGCAAAGTTGTAAACCACGAGACTGCTGGTCATTATATGACGAATACACCGATTGGCAGCCGGTGAAAGAAATTCTTCGCAATATGCGCAAAAACTATGCAAAGGATATTAAGAAGCCACAAAGAATGAAACTGTATAAAGAACAATTGGCTGAAGCCAGAAACTATTACCGTAGGTTCCTAATGTACATGGACAATAGTGTGTAGTTAGGCCAAAATAAAAATCTGACCAGATGTGTAATAAACTCCTACTAAATGCTGTGATTCACCTTCAGTTCAATTCAATTTTGACTTCAACTTTTTTTCCAGTTTTTGATCTTGAGATGAATAATGCTAATGAGTCTTTTTAATTATCTTTTCTGACCAACGTAAAATAAATAACGAATCAATACAAAAAAGACTCATTCCTAGGAAAAAGAAATTGTTACAAATCTCTTAGTGTTATTAAATTGTTTCTTTGTCTATGGCTTTTATGGCATTCTGTTTTCGAGATATTTCATTGATATTGATCAGTCATGTAAATAAGTTTACTGTTTTAACTGCATTCTTAGATGTTATATTTTATAAAAGATATCCTATTGTATTAAAACAGTACTCTTTGATTGTCACTAGGTATACAACAAATTAGACTTTTGTTATATTTTTATGCCTAGCTATATTTATGCTGGTGACTTGTCAATTTGCCGTTGTATTAAAAATAGTCTTCGGACAAGATGATTAATTCACCTTTCAGCTTCTTTTTTTATAAAATGTGACCTTTTTCTGTATTTTAGAGATGAGATAAGCCCTTAGACGTTAACTTAAAAATCAAATCAAGAAAAACCTAGTTGAGGTATTTTGTCATCGTTATGTCATATTCGATAAATCTTTTGAGACGTACCTTATATAAGCCTTTATTCGTTAATGATATCAAAACCTTTTTATCTTTCCATCTGTACAACAGAGAAAAAAAAATTAACATAGTTCAAAAATAGAGCTGAGTCTTTGTGGCTCGAACCTTTACAACTCAAAATGTCTTCTGATTAAATTTTTTTCTACTCACTGGACGTAACAATGCCTTATAAAATTTAGCTATGAAGTGCTAACTGGGTTCGTAATACCTATTTTAGGTTTTTAGATGCAACCCTAAAGTGGGCATAATCAAGATTCTATCATACACCCAGTAATAAACGCCCTTCGCCCGATTATCTTCGTAAAAAGTAATACCCACGTTAGGTTTTTGGATGCAACCCTTAAGTGGACACAATCAAGATTCTATAGTACGCCCAGTAATAAACGCCCTTCGCCCGATTATCTTCGTAAAGAATAATAACCACTTTAGGTTTTTGGATGCAACCCTAAAGTGGACATAATCAAGATTCTATTGTACGCCCAGTAATAAACGCCCTTCGCCCGATTATCTTCGTAAAAAATAATACCAACCTTAGGTTTTTGGATGCAACCCTAAAGTGGGCATAATCCAGATTGTTTCACACGCCCAGTTATGAACGCCCTTCGCCCGATTATCTTCGTAAAAAATAATACCCATTTTAGGTTTTTGGATGCAACCCTAAAGTGTGCATAATCAAGATTCTCTCATAAAAATTCTCTTGCCTGAGAAGGGTTTATCTGGCACCCAGATGATAAAATTTTCATCTGATACGCTAAAGTTCTGAAGGTCGGTAACATTTTCAACATCTGAAACTTTGCAACGGGAGGTCTGGTAACCCAGCCCTCGTTTTCAGGGATGGGCGGAAATATTTATGGGTTTACGCGCAAGGGCTGTTGAACCCGACTGAGGATGTAACACATCAAAGGCTGACTATTAGTGAAATTGACCCTCTCATTTAGACCTTTAGGGTGAGCAGCCACCAATTCACTATCGTATTATCAGATCAATTGTAAAAGGGGTTACGCACGATACGAAAATCTCGTGTTCGCAAGCGAAAGGTTTTTTACACTACATATCGTAGGATTGCTAAACTTCCTTATATTCCCAGCGAAACTTTCCGATTACTAGTGTACAACGGAAAAGGACCAAAACGCCACAAAAGTAGATTTAACACGATTTTTGCCGGAGACGCCTAGAAGCGAAAAGATCCCGGAGATGGGGCATGTATGTTTTCCCGGGAATGAGAAAGTTAGCCATTTTTTACGATACAATTTTAAAAAGTAGTACCCAGCCGTTTGGGTGATGCGTGATCGGGAAATAATTCGAGGCATGATTTGGGTTATTTTCGCGATACTTGCGTGGTGAACAAACCTTCTTTGGTAATTTTCATGATCGTCACGAGAGCAAGGAAAATTTCTATCAATGCATTTTAAACATGTAAAAACTCTGGTGAACCAAAAGAAAGTTGATATTCTATTTTCAAAACAAACTGCTTTTTTGAAGTTTTTTTCAACTCAAATATCTTAAAATTTCGACTTAAAATAAGATCATAAGGATTTTTTGCGAAAAAAAATGTCTTAACTTATGATACTTTTTTGCAAAGTAACGGAATTTCGTTCCGTCTTTTTCTCTTTTCTCTTTTTCTTAAATCAGGGGCAATGTATATCTACAAAAATTGATCTTGTTTATCAAAAATTGAGAATATTTTACAATAAGAAAACCAAAGGAAAATTTATACTTTCAAAATAGATGAAATATTTTGCATATACTTCCATATATAAAATATTAGAAAAAAGGTTTACATAATATATATTTAAAATATTGGAGAAAAGGTAAAATATATAAAATATTGAAAAAAAGGTAAAAAATTATAGCATCCAAAAGTTATATTTTTTGAAATGCATGCCAAAAAGTAAAAAACTTTCAAAACAGGGAAACAATTTCATAATTTCCAACATACACTTTGTTAAATATAAGAACAATTTTATAAGAACAACGGGGCTCAAAATCGCCAAAAAATAAGAACAATTTAAGAACAATGCTGAGCCTGAAAACAACTCAATTTCAAGCAATTTAGGGGTCAAAGTAATAAAAATTGGGTATAATGCCTAAAATACCTCACTTACATCCTATTAATAAGAATATGATATGATAGAGGCTCAAAAGTGCAAAAAAAAAAAAGAACAGTCGAGGCTCAGAAAATTTTTACTAGTTCTTATATTAAAAAAAGTGTAATGCAAAAGAAGAAAAAACAAATCTCATATATACTGGGAAACATTTTCATAATCTGAAAGAACGTCGAAAGGAAAAAATTCCCCTAGCAGAAGGCATTTTATAATTTTCAAAAGCATGCTGCAAAAGCAAAAAATGTCACATAATTGGCAATCATAATTTCCAAAAATATGAAAAAGAAAAAAAGACGTCATGTCAGGATATTGCTTGAAAAAATTTTCAATTGAGGCGCAAATAAAAAAAAGTAGTGTTTTCGGAAACCAGCCAGGTGAAAATTTATAATTTTCTGATCCGTCCGCAGACTATGGGTTCATCAATATAGTTCATTATAAAAAAAATCAAGTTGGATTTGTCAAGATTTGTTTGTTAGTAGTTGATACATTATAGTCAGTTAGTCACACTAGGAAATTAAGCTTTCAGAAAAAACAACATCAGTCATCTACAGGATGTATTTCAACAACAAGGATGAGAGTTACCTGAATCAAGTTCAAGATCCCAAGACAATCAATTAAAACTTGCAAACTTAAAATGAGATAAAATTACCGATTGCGAACGTGCAGCAGCCAAATATCAACCAACCAAATTTTGTCATTCAATTCCCGAGACAGCGCTTCGATTTTTAAGGCCTTGTTTATACGCTAAAGTAAAAATAATTTCGCACATGTAAATGGGTCATTGTTTGAGGTCCGGCAAAATTTCCGGGAAAAAGCCTATCCGGCGGTGCGCGGATCTAGGTGGGTTCCGCCTCCCCCGTAGATCTTTTTCTTGGGAAGTTGCTCTTCAAATTAGTTTTCAAGGTTGGCTTGGCTTAAATTTTTTCATCTATGGCTCAAATTTTAGGCAATTTCTCAAAGTTTTTGAAAATGTTATTTTCATTAAAAAGCACCGGGTTATTTATTCATGAATCCCTTTAGAAGTTTTGCGGCGCATTTTTTTGCTTGAGAGTCAAGTAAACGATATAGCGCTTTCGCAGCATTAATCTTTGATACGCATTTTGGCGGGAAGCTAGTGTGACTAACTGATAGTATATTCAGGGCTTACTTCTTACTGTTTGCACATAAAAGTTACCTTTAAAGTTCTATTTCAATGATCTGATTACTTAAAAAAGTTATCAAAAAAATCAAATAAAAATTTTTTTTCTGGCCGGCCGCATGAAAGCTTTTTTCTTTCACCCGCATTCCGACACTACATTTTTTTATTTTTGCCTTACAGCAAAATTTTTCTACATTTTTAAATGCATGGAAGAGAATGTCAAGCTGTCAAGTTCACAACAAAAGTTTTCCACATTTTAAACGCATGGGGAAGAAAATGTCCAAATTCACAGGAAAAATTTCCACGTTTTATACGCACGTGGAAGAAAATGTCCAAATTCACGTTAAAAATTTCCACGTTTTAAACGCACGTGGAAGTTAATGTCCAACTTAACAACAAAAATTTTCCACGTTTTAAACGCACGTGGAAGAAAATGTCCAAATTCACAACCAAAGGTTTATTCCCACCTTTAAAATGCTCTTGGAAGAAAATGTCCTTAAATTCACAGCAAAAGTTTCTACGTTTTAAATGCACGTGAACGAAAATGTCCAAATTAACAACAAAAGTTTTCCACGTTTTAAACGCACGTGGAAGAAGATGTCCACAGCAATAATTTCCACGTTTTAAACGCACGTGCAAGAAAATGTCCAAATTCACAACCAAAAGTTTTCCACGTTTAAAATGCATTTTAAAACACAAAGGGAAATTCAATCATCAATGTACTGTATCAATTAGTAAATTTTGCTCTGGGTTTAAATTTTAAATCCAACCACAACCATTTCCTTGGCTTGGGTGCCACATCTAGATATCTACCATCTGTCTGACCATCATAAACGATAAAAAAGTGAGTTCAAACTTTTTCGATGTTAAGTAGGTATTTAATTTTTCAAATATAGCATGGTCAGATTTATCGACAAATATTCAGTCTTGTTAGAATTTGTGTAAATATACGGGCAAAATTGAAGTTAGTTTGTTGTGTTGTGAAAGTTGATAAAATGTCCTGTTTTTCAAGAGATTGCACAATCTCGCATGCCAAAAACCAAACCAAACATCGCAAATCCAGGAAGGAATAATAAAGAACTTCATCATCAACCATTTCTTGTAACAATCATACAAAAATCATGATCCAATTCAACTCATTAAAGCATAAAAACCAAAGAAAAATAGCGAAAGAGCAGTAGCGACCAGTTGTTTATTTTTGCCACCATCTTTATTTTGACTGTTGGAAAGCAGTATAGTCCGATCAACAATACGCTTCCGAGCCGGGCGACGTTTCCCGATTTACAAGGAGGATGGAGCGCCGTGCCGATATTTTCTCGCGACGTTCCTTGAAGAAATGACGTCTTCATCCTACAATAAAAATACTCTACTGTTTTTGACGCCGGAGCTCGATTTACAAAGAGATTTGGAAAAATTCCATTACGTAATGCTTCAAACAGACAGTCGGGTACAGGCGATAATTCTCCATATTGGGACCTTAGAAAGTTGCACACGACGACGAAAGTCTGAATGGAAACGAGGCTGAAAAAGGGTAAAAATCGATTTTATCACTCCGCATATCAGCTTTTTTTCCCGCGCTTTTGCCAAAAGAATCGCACTCGCTCGCTGCGCTCGCTCGTGCGTAATAAAAGAAGGGTAAAAGTTTCGCCTCTAGTCTTTTGGGCTTGAAACTCAGTGGTACTAGGTATGTCTTTTAAGTTGGAATGCTTAATAATACACACGGTTTAATCATTTAAGAAGAAAGTAAACTCCATTACATAAGTTCTACAATTTGAGCGTCATATATAGCTGAAAAAACAAGAGCTGATGGAAACGGGAAAATTTAGATCTTTGCAAGCAAAAATATTGACCCTTATATAACACAAAAAATTGAAATTTTGGAAAAAAAATTTTTTCGAAAAATTTTATAAGTCCAAAAAACATACATAATAATACCCATTCTAGGTGTACAATTAAAAAAAAAAAAAAAAAAGCGTCCTAAGCAAAATTTGACAATTGGAGCGTATTCTACAGTTAAAAAAACTCAAAAGCCGCCAGACACAGATTACTTTAGAGGTTTACAGCACAAAATATTGATGCTTATATTAAAAGTGATAATACCCACTTCTAGGTTTACAACTGTATCAATAAAAAAAAGCTCTTTCATTTAAATCAGACAACAGAAATGAATTCTACAGGTAAGAATTAGTCTATAAACTTAAAATTAAACTTAAAATCGCAATTTTTAATACTTTCTTTCTTTTTTTCTCCAAAAAATATACATAATAATACCCATTCTAGGTTTACAATTTCAAAAAAAAAGACAAAGCGTCCTAAGCAAAATTTGACAATTGGAGCGTATTCTACAGTTAAAAAAACTCAAAAGCCGCTAGACACAGATTACTTTAGAGGTTTACAGCACAAAATATAGATGCTTATATTAAAAGTGATAATACCCACTTCTAGGTTTACAACTGTATCAATAAAAAAAAGCTATTTCATTTAAATCAGACAACAGAAATGAATTCTACAGGTAAGAATTAGTCTATAAACTTAAAATCGCAATTTTTAATACTTTCCTTGGACTAGACAAAAAAAAACCATTTCATTTTGATGAAGAACTTAGAACACATCGATTGTACAACCTACTTGGATTCTGGAAAAAATGGTCTTAAAACTAGACCTAATGGAATTTGAGTGTTTAGAAAACATGGATCGAAAAAGCATTAAAAACCCTCTCTAAATCTATATTATTATAATATAACTCCATCTGGGGACCTCAAAACCTAGACCGAAACAAAATCCATTTGTACCCACTTATTTTAAACCTAGAGTTGGTATTATCAGTACTTAAAAAATCTAGTCACACGAAAAAAGGGATTTAGGCCAAAATATAAAAACGAACGTAATCTTTGAACAAAATAACGTACTCAGGCTTTTTTTCCGATAATTTAGACTCATTTTCAAAGTACAGGAACGATTTAAAAAAAAATTGGAATGGGACCCATTATCAATTTTCTCAAACCTAAATCGGAATAGTTCCACTCTTAGGTTTGCAACGCAGGTTAGGGTTAGGGTTAGGGTTAGGGTTAGGGTACTCTTTGGTGGAACTTATGGTGGGTTCGAGTCCGATTTTGAGTAGGTATTATTCAGAGTATAGTGGTTATTATTACAAGAAGATAGGTATTATCATGATCTTGATTTGGGTCACAATAATACCTACCTTCTCGTAATAAGGCAAACCTAAAATAGGAATTATCAGGACTCATGGGTTCCATTAGGATATCTTTGCAGAGATATCACCATAATCCCCATGAGGTCTTCTAAGGATAATACCTATTAAGAGATTAAAAAAAAAAGAAAAAAGGAAAAATTTTGAGGTTTGAATTTGAAGATTTTCAGTTTTCGTGGTCATTAAGGATATTTTTTAGGGTTAAACCTGAAATGGGTATTGATCATAGATCTGCCAAGGCCTACTGTAGGGTTTCAAATGAAGTGCTCAAAGGCTAGCGTTTAGGTTTATCTAAAATCTAGTTTTTTTCTGATGACTGGTGGGATTGCAAATAAACAAACACAATATTATCTAATATATTTGAACCCTATAAATTAAATAGGTAATGAAATGCATCCTATGTTCCTAAATGTTTGATTGGAAGCACTACAGAGACACAAATTTTCTTCCAGTGCGCAAGTTTTGTAGATCCGGAAATTATATAATATCTGGAACCTTTGAATTACGAAATTTTTATTGATATAACCGTGCGAGTTCAGTCAAGTGACACTCTGTAATCCAAGGTTTCAAATGATTGCGTGCGGTTTAGTAGAGGTTGGTGTCCCCGTTTGGAGGTAAGAAAGTATGTTTAGACCTAAGTAGCACGTTGGTTTTATGTCTTTTTATTAATTACCAAGTGCCGTTATCGTGGTTGAGTCTTTGGTAAATTCCTTGCCATTGAGTGTAAGTTGCAAGGGATTTCATAAAAACCTAAAAGGTTGTCTTAATGACCACTTCAATTAAAATATTGCACACAAAAAACAGAATGTTGAATAATTTAACTACACACCAAAAAATCAAATTAATGATGAAGTGAAAGAGAGATTCCCGGCCTGACTAGAGTGCATGAAAAATTCCTGCAGACTCCCCTCATAATTCATTTCCAAAAAGCTTTTCCCGGACACTGCCCCTGCCGTAAGTTTGAGAGAGTTGTTAAGCCATTTTTTTTATCCATAAGAATTGAGCACACAAATATACAAATACTAAGGGCTCTACAATATGGGTCAAAACATATTGAGAATTTTGATTATTTCCACGTTTTTCAAAATTTGAAGTTCGGGCGAGAAAGTCGATTTTGGGCTATCTCTTAAATGTTATCGGATATTTAAATTGGGAGGGGTTGACAGACTTCCAGGCTATATTTTCAGCCTTGTTGAACCATTTTAGAGCTTCTGGATCCTCAGATCCTAAGGTCCTAAGTCTTAAGTCTAGCGTTGAAACTCAGAGATGAAACTCTACCCTTCTAACCTAAATTACAGCACTTCCAAATCGTTTGTGGTTTTGAAAATTTGAGGGAATTTCCCTTTTTTCCCAGATATTATGGCCACCATTGTAAACCTTCTGCAAAAAAACATTGTAAACCTCCCGCAAAAAAAAACCTATAGATTATACCACCAGTAGGAAGGAACCAAAAAAAGAGAAAAACTTTTAATGAACAAGAAAAAAGAAAAAAAAGGAACTGAGAGAGCAACAAATGAAAACAGCAGTCCCTCTAACCGGTCGCTATAGCAAATGAATTTTATCGTTATGCCTAACATTTCATGATTCTGAGCAAAGCTAAAATTTGAATCGCCATAGTGAAGTATTCTATACAAGATTTCAGGGTTAAAAGGAATCAAGGATATGTCAAGTTGTTTAGACTTATTGGATGACAATCCCGGACTGGAAGAAGAATTGGATTTTGAGGGGACATCCTGAGGGCTGTTAGGGATAGTCATGAAGACGTTTTAACGGAGTTAATACCTTATCCTATAACACCTTTTGAAGAACCCGGCAAGTCAGACGGAATGGAAGAAAAGAACACCCATTTAAAGAACCCATTCTTAATTAAATCGCATTTGTCCCTAAACTTATGTGATATATAATAAAACTAAAAGTAAAACTTTTCGATTTGAGTAATCAACCTTAATGCAAGAGATTCAATTCTTGATGGAATTTCTGTTATCGTTTTTCCTTAAATCTTAGTCTACAACACCGTCCAGAATTCCCGGAAGATAATCCACCGTAAACGTTTTTCTCCCTTAACACTTACTGGAATAGTCTTTACCATAGAGTTGAAAACGATAATGAACTTCATTAAAATCATAATCATAATCAAAAGATATGATTTTAATGTGATACTTAGTCTGAACATATTGTATTACCTCAAATTAGCGCCGCCCACAAGGCAAATTATCCCTCAAATAAACGCTGCACGCAAATATTTAACATCCTAAATCTATGCAGAGTCCTCTCATACTTCATTCACAATAAGTTTTTGTCGGGAACTGTCGATGCTATAAGTTTGAGAGAGTATTTTGGACTTAATGGATGACATTTCCCGGAAGGGTTTTACAAGATATTTCAGGATTAAGAGAGTAGAATTGAATTTTGAACGGACATTCTCTGGGTTCAGGGATACCACAGCTTTCCTGGAATCATATTTTACTCAGAATTACTAGGGTTAAATTGAAATAGATACATTCATATATAGCGCTATTGCTTCTCTAAAAAAGCAAAAGAAAAATCAGCATTGTATTTGACTATAGAAAGTTATAGGCATTCTTGTTTCACCGCCAATTATATCTAAATACAATTTAGTTATATCTTATTAGATCCTACTTAATGGTTCTCATTTACTCAAAGTCTACATGTTATATCAATAGGTATAAGCTTAAGTCAGATTAGGAACAGAATATGATTCTTTGTTGATAAGCAACTGTTAATGATTCTTAACCGCTTATATTTCTTTGTGAGGGTTAAAATTTAGTCATGGCTTTTTTCACCGGGTTTTTCAGATAAGAAAGATGAAGCTCTTCACGCGGTGTAATAAAGTCTTGAAAATTGAAATAGAGTAAATTAAATAAATTAAAAATATCTTTTGGAATACTTTTTTACCATTCCCGTAAGATTTACAGGAGTGCAGTAATGGTGGTAGGATGATTGTCAGCTCTTTATGGCGCTACTAATCTTAGGTTTAGGCACATAAGATTTGGTTTGTTGTTATGGAATGACTTCAGGCATTAGCAAAAACAAGATTTTGGATAAACCTAAAAATTATCCTTAATAACTATTAAATTTGAAAACCTACAATGGCTATTGTTAGATCTCTTATCCATACCTATTATAGGTTTTCAGTTCAAGTGGTCATTAAGACAACCTTTTAGGTTTTTGTATAAATCCTGCACGACTCACACTTATTGGTATGGAGTTTACCAAGGAATTGATCACGATAACGGCACTTGATAATTAATTAGAAGAAATAATTTTAATGTGCTACTTAGGTCTGAACATACTGTATTATTTAAAAAAATCGGCGTAAGAAATGCCACCTATCCATCTTTTGAACACTGCATGCAATTATTCTTTGTTTGAATCCTTTGGATTACGGAAGTTCACCTGACCACTGAGTAATGAGAGAGATTTCCCGCCCGACTAGAGTGCATGATAAGAATCTACAGAATCCTTTCATACTTTATCCGCAATGAGCTTTTCCTGGCCACTGTCCATGCCACAACTTGGAAAGATTTCTATAGAGTTATTGGATGTAATTGCCTTATATTCATGCCATAAGTTAGAGGGAGTTGTTTAGACTAAATCTTGAGGGCTAAGGGATGCTTCGATTGGGAATACTATGCAGGTGTTATTAACAGAATTGTTACCTGATCTTATACCTTCTAAAGAACCCAAAAAGTCAGATACAATGGAAAGAAAGCATTCGCGCTAACTAAACCCCAGCTTAATTTGAACGAATCTGTCCCCAAGCTTATATGATATAGCAACCAATTTTAAACTTCTCGGTTTGAGTAAATAAAATTAATGCAAGAAATCTAATTTTCCATGCACTCCTGACCAGGCAAGATTCTCAGACACCTTTTTGTCTAGCTTCTGATTTCTGTTGTCGTTCTCCCTCAAGTCTTAATCTACAACACCGTCCAGAATTCCCGGAAGATAATCCACCGTAAACGTTTTTCTCCCTTAACACTTACTGGAATAGTCTTTACCATAGAGTTGAAAACGATAATGAACTTCATTAAAATCATAATCATAATCAAAAGATATGATTTTAATGTGATACTTAGTCTGAACATATTGTATTACCTCAAATTAGCGCCGCCCACAAGGCAAATTATCCCTCAAATAAACGTAATAGTCCAGTAGAATTAGCTCAAAAAAGG